>NC_086446.1:75043497-75185806 GCF_028390025.1 Pseudophryne corroboree | reverse complement strand
AAGGGGACTCTGTCTGCCGTAATGTGTAAAAAGGGGACTCTGCCGTAATGTGTAAAAAGGGGACTCTGCCGTAATGTGTAAAAAGGGGACTCTGCTGTACTGTGTAAAAAGGGGACTCTGCTGTACTGTGTAAAAAGGGGACTCTGTCTGCCGTACTGTGTAAAAAGGGGACTCTATCTGCCGTAATGTCTAAAAAGGGGACTCTGCCTGCCATAATGTATAAAAAGGGAACTCTGCCTGCCTCTGACTTACTTTGTAACAAACAGTTTTCTCATCATCAACATCCTCATTAGCATTAGATACACAAATATCCCCCCATCCTTTTACACTGCCACAATAGCATCTTCAATTTCTAGGGGCCTAATTCAGACCTGATCGCTGCTGCAAATTGCATCACAAGCGTCGATTTTTAGCTGAATGTGCATGTGCAAAGTAATGAGTGCGCATATGCCGGATGCGATGTGTGAAAAATGTGCACACATACAAAAAGGGGCGTGAAGTTGGGCGTGTAGTGGGGGTGTATGTCATGGGCTGCAGTCGGGATTTTCGCACGTCTGCAAAGCAATTCTCTGTCACTGCACACTGAGCATTTGCAGATACCGAGTAGGTCTAGGGCTGCGCACAGCATTCGAATGCTCAACATAGGTGTCCTGCTATCGATCTTCCTGCAAATAATAGCAGGATCACACACACCCTGTTTTCAATCCAAATGCCTCAACACCTCATTACATCTCTAGATCTCTGTGAAATGGTATGTAGTCATTCTCTGGATATGTGCAACACACAATCTTCACTGTTATTTGCTTACAACTACCACATGTGTACTACACATGTAATACATGTGTGTTTAAGAACAACATTGTAAACATTACACTCTTACAATAGATTAACTCATTTTTAAATCCCTGTTTGTGTTTTCACATTGCTTTGAGCTGACTTTCAAACTGCTGTGTGCAATCTAAATAGACTTGCTGTATGCACTTCCTCCCACCTACATGCCATGTTTTCTAAACCAATACTTCACTTGTGTTAGTCATATTGCACCTCATTGTACCTCACTGCAAGTGTTGCCATAATGTACCTCACTCATGCTTCAGTAAAAGAACAAACAATATATACAGTAGTAGAAGGGTCAACCAAAAAGAAATTTATTTGGCTTTGTTTTTGTCACAAAAGGTCAAATTTCCCCATAATTTTAAACAAAAAATATGATACAAATAATCTCTTTGATCAAAGACAAAAAACATATTTTTTTTAACAAGATAAACACAACAGCAAGCACCTGGCTGTGCAGAAGATGAAGAAGCAGGACCCAGGACCCAGTCTAGCCAATCACAGGCATCATGGGAGAAGAAGAAGAGACAACCCCCAATTGGCAGGAGGGAGTTGGAGATTCCCGTTCCAAAAACCAACAAAAATATGGGGGCAGGAACTGTTAGGAACACATCTGGTAAGAATTCTCAGCGTCTGCCTCTTTTTTTTGCCTGCTGAAGGGTGGTTCTGGGGAGTGGCTTCTGCGGGTTGACCAGCGAGGGGCCTGGCCAAAGAGGTTTTGTTCCTGGCCAGGGCTGGCGGCTGGGCAGGTAAAGTAGACTCTTTAAGAGTCTGAGCATGTAGGGATGCATTGGCCTGCAGTCTTTGGGCTATGGGGCCTAGAAGGAGGGTTAGCTTATGCATACCGTTGCCAATAGTGGAGGTGAGGAGCATCTGTTGCTGGAAAAGCTCATTTCTTTCCCCTTGTTGGTATATTTGGAACAGTGTGTTCTTGGTGTGGTGGTTATTTCGGGCCACCCTCAAACAGAGAATCCAACACACCCTCCTGCACCTCCTGTTCTGTAAATGTGTTTGGGGAAAAAAAATAGTAATGGCATTTGGAATGCACATTAAATTGAGTTACATATTACTAACACAATAACCTGGCTCAGCATATGGAGCTTCAAGGGCAGGTATGTCTGTGTCCATATCAAACACGCCTCTCACCTCCTCATCGGCCAGGCAGTCCAAGGCCTGCTCCTCCAAGGTGGAGTACTCCAGACTCTCAGGGAGTCTGACCCCACGGGTGTAGTATGTGTTGCCGGCGGCCGGGCTCCCGGCGATCAGCATACCAGCGCCGGAATCCCGACCGCTGGCATACCGACAGCTGGGTGAGCGCAAATGAGCCCCTTGTGAGCTCGCTGCGCTCACCACACTGCGGGCACGGTGGCGCGCTACATGCGCCACGCTATCTATTCTCCCTCCAGGGGGGTTGTGGACCCCCAAGAGGGAGAAAAGATGTTGGTATGCCGGCAGTCGGGATTCCGGCGCTGGTATGCTGGTTGTTGGCAGCCCGGCCGCCGGCAAACAGAAGACCACCCTGACCCCACCTGTTCCCCTTGCATGCCCCCACCATGCAGATATCTTCCTCTTCAGCCGGCACTTGAAATCTGCCCATCTAAAACATTTAAGAAATATTGAGCACACATGTTCAACATATGTTTGTGAAGTTAATAAACTAAACAGCCTTTACAAGTTTCTGATACAGTCTGTAATATTATGGCCATCATCTTTTAGACACAAAACACACACAAAAATATAGTAAAACAAAACTAAAGTAATGATTGAACTATTTCAAAACATCATGAAAAAACAACATACTTACACTACATTACTTTGGCCTACTTAATTTAAAAGAAATTTAAGGAAAAAATAGTTCACAGATAGGGTAGTGGATAAGTGAAATAGCCTCCCATCAGAGGTGGTAAAGGCTAAGACTGTAGAGTAATTCCACTTAACTGGCATGGTCAGATTTCATGCGACTGCGCCGTCCCACCCTGTCCCCCCGTTTTTGATGAGGAGATCCATTCTGCAGATGTGCATAATATAATGTTTAAATGTTTAGAAAAATACTTTTTAAACTTTATTAAATAAAATAAATTTAAAAAAACAATGTTATTAGCAGTTTTGAAGGGAAAAATTGTCAGTTAAGTGGTTTTAAACATGCATGGGATAGGCATATGAATATCCTTACAAAGAATTAAGGTTCATAAAGGGTTGAGATTACCTAAAGGATAAAAAAAGGGGCAGACTAGATGGGCCAAGTGGTTCTTATCTGCCATCAAATTCTATGTGTCTATGTTTATATGTTACTTGTCCTTGTACCCATACTACTGTCCTAGAGTGATTTTCAGTATACACATACCATCTTTTAACCTCCAGAGGTGTCCATACGATGGTGGCCTCCACATTTACTGTGTGATCTGTGTTCTCCTGCCAGATGCATTTCCTTTATTACTTTACCCATATTTTGGAGGCATAAGTGGATTCTCTCCCTGGCTTGTGGAACGAGAATCTCCAATGCCCTCCTGACAAATGGGGGTTGTCGCTTCTTCTTTGATGCCTGAGATTATTCATCCTCTGCACAGCCAGGTGCTTGCAGCTGTTATGGATCAGTTGGCTGCTGGTCTGGGTCAGCTGGCAGCTGGTGTTGTGCTGGCTGCAGCTGCTGTAGCTGAAGTGCTGCTTGCCATTGTCTAACAGCTTTTCAATATAAATATGCACAGAAATGGGCATTCAATCACCTCATATGCCTCTCTGTGGGATCCATGGTACATAACCACGCTGCGTACGGAACTGGGGGTGCGGTTTTTATACATGCGAATGCATGCTTAACAATATCAAGTCAGGTGATGTATACACAAATTCCCCCCCCCTCCAGTGGCTGCAGACAATGGCAGCCGCTGGGGAGTGTGAATTAACCCTCCCATGCCACCCCCAGACCCCCCTGTATATCTGGAGGCTTGGTCCGGCTTTCAAAATGAAGGCTGCGATGGTCGCGATGTTCCCGATGTTCCGATGGTCACGATGTTCTTGATCGTTTTTGAAAAAATATAAAAAAAAAAAACAAATTCTTTTTTTTTATCTAAAATCATTTGGGATAGGGTTAAATTCATGTTCTTCACCTAATTCACTCATAAAAAAACCTGACAATTTCGGAGCGGTTATTGGCAAAATAAATCGTCAGTTAAGTGGTGAAGGAGGTGCTAGCCACCTGTGTATTGTGGGTGATGGTGAGCAAGAGAGAAGCTGTGTGGTCTTGTTGTGAAGGTGTAAGCAGTAGCGGATCTTGCCATGGGCAAGCAGTACTTTTGCCCGGGGCGCCGCCTTCCGGAGGGCGCCGCACCATGGCAAGATCCGCCACTGTGCCATCCGCAGTGCCCCCCGCTGTGCCCGCCGCTGGTCCCCCGCTTTGAAGGGAACCAGACGCTAAGCGTCTAGTTTCCCTTCATGGAGAGGACTGTGCTGTGCGGTGCGCGATGACATCATCGTGCACCGCACAGCATAGTGGCACAGACACTAGGGGTCATAATTGACCTCTAGTGTCTATGCTGTGCTATGGGAGAGACGTAATGACGTCTCTCCCATAGATCCGAGGACAGACACAACCATCCGAGGACAGGAGAAGAGCGGCGCCGGCGGACAGGCCCGGCGACAGGGGGGGTCAAAGGGGACACCCGTACCGGGCCCCGACGTTGTGAGGGGCCCCAAGGATCTGGGCATCAACCATGGCATCAAGCTGTGGCAGAGCAACACGTAGGATGGGGTATAATTTAAACGGATTGCGCTGGCCGGAAGAGAGCTGTGGCACTGTATAGTTGATAACTCCGTCGGTGGAACCGCCCCCCCTCACCCCTCTGCGGCGGTAACCCAGCCACTGCCCACAGTCACCTGTCCGTGTCCCACTGTGTGCGTAGATATCACATGACGCATCCATACGACGCTACACCCTTCACTTACTCCCCGCCTTTCTCAGTTCACTTCAGTCTTTGCAGTGGCGACGGTCCTAAGAGGAGCCCAGTCCAGTGCCCAGGAGAAACACTGGACTGCAGGAGAAACAGCCCAGGCAGCTTGGAACTGGAGGATAGCAGTGGTATTTTGGTAAGTGACAGCAGTCAGAGTGTGGAAACGCTGTCACGCAGTGTCTCTCATGAGCCAGAGCATACAATGTTTTAAAAAACAAACAAACCAGTCAGATAATATTCACAATGCAATGCTATTTCAAAGTAATGCAGCATATTTTTATTAAAGTGCATAGTGAATATTATCTGTGTTTTTTTTATAATATTTAAAAAAACATTCAATATGCAATGTTATAAAAATATACTGCACTACTGCTGAGGATATGCTATAACACTATCTGCATTTTCAATAGAACGTCTCTACCTGATAGCAGTGACATTAGTGGTTTTTATTAATATTGTTGAATTGTCGGCATGTTATTTTAGAATTAAATAACATTCTGCCAGCAATTCAACAATATTAATAACAAATACTAATTTCACTGGTAGAGGACTTCTATTCAAAGTGCAGATAATATATTATGGTCCACTTTGCTCAGCAGTAGTGCAGTGTACTGTATGTATAGTAACTAGAAATGTGCACTTGAAATTTTTCTGGTTTTGGTTTTGGGTTCGGTTCCGCGGCCGTGTTTTGGGTTCGACCGCGTTTTGGCAAAACCTCACCGAATTTTTTTTGTCGGTGTGTTTTGGATTCGGGTGTTTTTTTCAAAAAACACTAAAAAACAGCTTAAATCATAGAATTTGGGGGTCATTTTGATCCCAAAGTATTATTAACCTCAAAAACCATAATTTCCACTCATTTTCAGTCTATTCTGAATACCTCACACCTCACAATATTATTTTTAGTCCTAAAATTTGCACCGAGGTCACTGGATGACTAAGCTAAGCGACCCTAGTGGCCGACACAAACACCTGGCCCATCTAGGAGTGGCACTGCAGTGTCACGCAGGATGGCCCTTCCAAAAAACACTCCCCAAACAGCACATGATGCAAAGAAAAAAAGAGGCGCAATGAGGTAGCTGTGTGAGTAAGCTAAGCGACCCTAGTGGCCGACACAAACACCTGGCCCATCTAGGAGTGGCACTGCAGTGTCACGCAGGATGGCCCTTCCAAAAAACACTCCCCAAACAGCACATGACGCAAAGAAAAAAAGAGGCGCAATGAGGTAGCTGTGTGAGGAAGATAAGCGACCCTAGTGGCCGACACAAACACCTGGCCCATCTAGGAGTGGCACTGCAGTGTCACGCAGGATGGCCCTTCCAAAAAACACTCCCCAAACAGCACATGACGCAAAGAAAAAAAGAGGCGCAATGAGGTAGCTGTGTGAGTAAGCTAAGCGACCCTAGTTGCCGACACAAACACCTGGCCCATCTAGGAGTGGCACTGCAGTGTCACGCAGGATGGCCCTTCCAAAAAACACTCCCCAAACAGCACATGACGCAAAGAAAAAAAGAGGCGCAATGAGGTAGCTGTGTGAGTAAGCTAAGCGACCCTAGTGGCCGACACAAACACCTGGCCCATCTAGGAGTGGCACTGCAGTGTCACGCAGGATGGCCCTTCCAAAAAACACTCCCCAAACAGCACATGACGCAAAGAAAAAAAGAGGCGCAATGAGGTAGCTGTGTGAGTAAGCTAAGCGACCCTAGTGGCCGACACAAACACCTGGCCCATCTAGGAGTGGCACTGCAGTGTCACGCAGGATGGCCCTTCCAAAAAACACTCCCCAAACAGCACATGACGCAAAGAAAAAAAGAGGCGCAATGAGGTAGCTGTGTGAGTAAGCTAAGCGACCCTAGTGGCCGACACAAACACCTGGCCCATCTAGGAGTGGCACTGCAGTGTCACGCAGGATGGCCCTTCCAAAAAACACTCCCCAAACAGCACATGACGCAAAGAAAAAAAGAGGCGCAATGAGGTAGCTGTGTGAGTAAGCTAAGCGACCCTAGTGGCCGACACAAACACCTTGCCCATCTAGGAGTGGCACTGCAGTGTCACGCAGGATGGCCCTTCCAAAAAACACTCCCCAAACAGCACATGACGCAAAGAAAAAAAGAGGCGCAATGAGGTAGCTGTGTGAGTAAGCTAAGCGACCCTAGTGGCCGACACAAACACCTGGCCCATCTAGGCGTGGCACTGCAGTGTCACGCAGGATGGCCCTTCCAAAAAACACTCCCCAAACAGCACATGACGCAAAGAAAAAAAGAGGCGCAATGAGGTAGCTGTGTGAGTAAGATAAGCGACCCTAGTGGCCGACACAAACACCTGGCCCATCTAGGAGTGGCACTGCAGTGTCACGCAGGATGGCCCTTCCAAAAAACACTCCCCAAACAGCACATGACGCAAAGAAAAAAAGAGGCGCAATGAGGTAGCTGTGTGAGTAAGCTAAGCGACCCTAGTGGCCGACACAAACACCTGGCCCATCTAGGAGTGGCACTGCAGTGTCACGTAGGATGGCCCTTCCAAAAAACACTCCCCAAACAGCACATGACGCAAAGAAAAAAAGAGGCGCAATGAGGTAGCTGTGTGAGTAAGCTAAGCGACCCTAGTGGCCGACACAAACACCTGGCCCATCTAGGAGTGGCACTGCAGTGTCACGCAGGATGGCCCTTCCAAAAAACACTCCCCAAACAGCACATGACGCAAAGAAAAAAAGAGGCGCAATGAGGTAGCTGTGTGAGTAAGATAAGCGACCCTAGTGGCCGACACAAACACCTGGCCCATCTAGGAGTGGCACTGCAGTGTCACGCAGGATGGCCCTTCCAAAAAACACTCCCCAAACAGCACATGACGCAAAGAAAAAAAGAGGCGCAATGAGGTAGCTGTGTGAGTAAGCTAAGCGACCCTAGTGGCCGACACAAACACCTGGCCCATCTAGGAGTGGCACTGCAGTGTCACGCAGGATGGCCCTTCCAAAAAACACTCCCCAAACAGCACATGACGCAAAGAAAAAAAGAGGCGCAATGAGGTAGCTGTGTGAGTAAGATAAGCGACCCTAGTGGCCGACACAAACACCTGGCCCATCTAGGAGTGGCACTGCAGTGTCACGCAGGATGGCCCTTCCAAAAAACACTCCCCAAACAGCACATGATGCAAAGAAAAAAAGAGGCGCAATGAGGTAGCTGTGTGAGTAAGCTAAGCGACCCTAGTGGCCGACACAAACACCTGGCCCATCTAGGAGTGGCACTGCAGTGTCACGCAGGATGGCCCTTCCAAAAAACACTCCCCAAACAGCACATGACGCAAAGAAAAAAAGAGGCGCAATGAGGTAGCTGTGTGAGTAAGCTAAGCGACCCTAGTGGCCGACACAAACACCTGGCCCATCTAGGAGTGGCACTGCAGTGTCACGCAGGATGGCCCTTCCAAAAAACACTCCCCAAACAGCACATGACGCAAAGAAAAAAAGAGGCGCAATGAGGTAGCTGTGTGAGTAAGCTAAGCAACCCTAGTGGCCGACACAAACACCTTGCCCATCTAGGAGTGGCACTGCAGTGTCACGCAGGATGGCCCTTCCAAAAAACACTCCCCAAACAGCACATGACGCAAAGAAAAAAAGAGGCGCAATGAGGTAGCTGTGTGAGTAAGATAAGCGACCCTAGTGGCCGACACAAACACCTGGCCCATCTAGGAGTGGCACTGCAGTGTCACGCAGGATGGCCCTTCCAAAAAACACTCCCCAAACAGCACATGATGCAAAGAAAAAAAGAGGCGCAATGAGGTAGCTGTGTGAGTAAGCTAAGCGACCCTAGTGGCCGACACAAACACCTGGCCCATCTAGGAGTGGCACTGCAGTGTCACGCAGGATGGCCCTTCCAAAAAACACTCCCCAAACAGCACATGACGCAAAGAAAAAAAGAGGCGCAATGAGGTAGCTGTGTGAGTAAGCTAAGCGACCCTAGTGGCCGACACAAACACCTGGCCCATCTAGGAGTGGCACTGCAGTGTCACGCAGGATGGCCCTTCCAAAAAACACTCCCCAAACAGCACATGACGCAAAGAAAAAAAGAGGCGCAATGATTTAGCTGTGTGAGTAAGCTAAGCAACCCTAGTGGCCGACACAAACACCTTGCCCATCTAGGAGTGGCACTGCAGTGTCACGCAGGATGGCCCTTCCAAAAAACACTCCCCAAACAGCACATGACGCAAAGAAAAAAAGAGGCGCAATGAGGTAGCTGTGTGAGTAAGCTAAGCGACCCTAGTGGCCGACACAAACACCTGGCCCATCTAGGCGTGGCACTGCAGTGTCACGCAGGATGGCCCTTCCAAAAAACACTCCCCAAACAGCACATGACGCAAAGAAAAAAAGAGGCACAATGAGGTAGCTGTGTGAGTAAGATAAGCGACCCTAGTGGCCGACACAAACACCTGGCCCATCTAGGAGTGGCACTGCAGTGTCACGCAGGATGGCCCTTCCAAAAAACACTCCCCAAACAGCACATGACGCAAAGAAAAAAAGAGGCGCAATGAGGTAGCTGTGTGAGTAAGCTAAGCGACCCTAGTGGCCGACACAAACACCTGGCCCATCTAGGAGTGGCACTGCAGTGTCACGCAGGATGGCCCTTCCAAAAAACACTCCCCAAACAGCACATGACGCAAAGAAAAAAAGAGGCGCAATGAGGTAGCTGTGTGAGTAAGCTAAGCGACCCTAGTGGCCGACACAAACACCTGGCCCATCTAGGAGTGGCACTGCAGTGTCACGCAGGATGGCCCTTCCAAAAAACACTCCCCAAACAGCACATGACGCAAAGAAAAAAAGAGGCGCAATGAGGTAGCTGTGTGAGTAAGATAAGCGACCCTAGTGGCCGACACAAACACCTGGCCCATCTAGGAGTGGCACTGCAGTGTCACGCAGGATGGCCCTTCCAAAAAACACTCCCCAAACAGCACATGACGCAAAGAAAAAAAGAGGCGCAATGAGGTAGCTGTGTGAGTAAGCTAAGCGACCCTAGTGGCCGACACAAACACCTGGCCCATCTAGGAGTGGCACTGCAGTGTCACGCAGGATGGCCCTTCCAAAAAACACTCCCCAAACAGCACATGACGCAAAGAAAAAAAGAGGCGCAATGAGGTAGCTGTGTGAGTAAGATAAGCGACCCTAGTGGCCGACACAAACACCTGGCCCATCTAGGAGTGGCACTGCAGTGTCACGCAGGATGGCCCTTCCAAAAAACACTCCCCAAACAGCACATGATGCAAAGAAAAAAAGAGGCGCAATGAGGTAGCTGTGTGAGTAAGCTAAGCGACCCTAGTGGCCGACACAAACACCTGGCCCATCTAGGAGTGGCACTGCAATGTCACGCAGGATGGCCCTTCCAAAAAACACTCCCCAAACAGCACATGACGCAAAGAAAAAAAGAGGCGCAATGAGGTAGCTGTGTGAGTAAGCTAAGCGACCCTAGTGGCCGACACAAACACCTGGCCCATCTAGGAGTGGCACTGCAGTGTCACGCAGGATGGCCCTTCCAAAAAACACTCCCCAAACAGCACATGACGCAAAGAAAAAAAGAGGCGCAATGAGGTAGCTGTGTGAGTAAGCTAAGCGACCCTAGTGGCCGACACAAACACCTTGCCCATCTAGGAGTGGCACTGCAGTGTCACGCAGGATGGCCCTTCCAAAAAACACTCCCCAAACAGCACATGACGCAAAGAAAAAAAGAGGCGCAATGAGGTAGCTGTGTGAGTAAGCTAAGCGACCCTAGTGGCCGACACAAACACCTGGCCCATCTAGGCGTGGTACTGCAGTGTCACGCAGGATGGCCCTTCCAAAAAACACTCCCCAAACAGCACATGACGCAAAGAAAAAAAGAGGCGCAATGAGGTAGCTGTGTGAGTAAGATAAGCGACCCTAGTGGCCGACACAAACACCTGGCCCATCTAGGAGTGGCACTGCAGTGTCATGCAGGATGGCCCTTCCAAAAAACACTCCCCAAACAGCACATGACGCAAAGAAAAATTAAAGAAAAAAGAGGTGCAAGATGGAATTGTCCTTGGGCCCTCCCACCCACCCTTATGTTGTATAAACAGGACATGCACACTTTAACCAACCCATCATTTCAGTGACAGGGTCTGCCACACGACTGTGACTGAAATGACGGGTTGGTTTGGACCCCCACTAAAAAAGAAGCAATTAATCTCTCCTTGCACAAACTGGCTCTACAGAGGCAAGATGTCCACCTCATCATCATCCTCCGATATATCACCGTGTACATCCCCCTCCTCACAGATTATCAATTCGTCCCCACTGGAATCCACCATCTCAGCTCCCTGTGTACTTTGTGGAGGCAATTGCTGCTGGTCAATGTCTCCACGGAGGAATTGATTATAATTCATTTTAATGAACATCATCTTCTCCACATTTTCTGGAAGTAACCTCGTACGCCGATTGCTGACAAGGTGAGCGGCGGCACTAAACACTCTTTCGGAGTACACACTTGTGGGAGGGCAACTTAGGTAGAATAAAGCCAGTTTGGGCAAGGGCCTCCAAATTGCCTCTTTTTCCTGCCAGTATAAGTACGGACTGTCTGACGTGCCTACTTGGATGCGGTCACTCATATAATCCTCCACCATTCTTTCAATGGGGAGAGAATCATATGCAGTGACTGTAGACGACATGTCCGTAATCGTTGTCAGGTCCTTCAGTCCGGACCAGATGTCAGCATCAGCAGTCGCTCCAGACTGCCCTGCATCACCGCCAGCGGGTGGGCTCGGAATTCTGAGCCTTTTCCTCGCACCCCCAGTTGCGGGAGAATGTGAAGGAGGAGATGTTGACAGGTCGCGTTCCGCTTGACTTGACAATTTTCTCACCAGCAGGTCTTTGAACCCCAGCAGACTTGTGTCTGCCGGAAAGAGAGATCCAAGGTAGGTTTTAAATCTAGGATCGAGCACGGTGGCCAAAATGTAGTGATCTGATTTCAACAGATTGACCACCCGTGAATCCTTGTTAAGCGAATTAAGGGCTCCATCCACAAGTCCCACATGCCTAGCGGAATCGCTCCGTGTTAGCTCCTCCTTCAATGTCTCCAGCTTCTTCTGCAAAAGCCTGATGAGGGGAATGACCTGACTCAGGCTGGCAGTGTCTGAACTGACTTCACGTGTGGCAAGTTCAAAGGGCAGCAGAACCTTGCACAAAGTTGAAATCATTCTCCACTGCGCTTGAGACAGGTGCATTCCACCTCCTATATCGTGCTGAATTGTATAGGCTTGAATGGCCTTTTGCTGCTCCTCCAACCTCTGAAGCATATATAGGGTTGAATTCCACCTCGTTACCAACTCTTGCTTCAGATGATGGCAGGGCAGGTTCAGGCGTTTTTGGTGTTGCTCCAGTCTTCTGTACGTGGTGCCTGTACGCCGAAAGTGTCCCGCAATTCTTCTGGCCACCGACAGCATCTCTTGCATGCCCCTGTCGTTTTTTAAAAAATTCTGCACCACCAAATTCAAGGTATGTGCAAAACATGGGACGTGCTGGAATTTGCCCATATTTAATGCACACACAATATTGCTGGCGTTGTCCGATGCCACAAATCCACAGGAGAGTCCAATTGGGGTAAGCCATTCCGCGATGATCTTCCTCAGTTGCCGTAAGAGGTTTTCAGCTGTGTGCGTATTCTGGAAACCGGTGATACAAAGCGTAGCCTGCCTAGGAAAGAGTTGGCGTTTGCGAGATGCTGCTACTGGTGCCGCCGCTGCTGTTCTTGCGGCGGGAGTCCATACATCTACCCAGTGGGCTGTCACAGTCATATAGTCCTGACCCTGCCCTGCTCCACTTGTCCACATGTCCGTGGTTAAGTGGACATTGGGTACAACTGCATTTTTTAGGACACTGGTGAGTCTTTTTCTGACGTCCGTGTACATTCTCGGTATCGCCTGCCTATAGAAGTGGAACCTAGATGGTATTTGGTAACGGGGGCACACTACCTCAAGAAATTGTCTAGTTTCCTGTGAACTAACGGCGGATACTGGACGCACGTCTAACACCAACATAGTTGTCAAGGCCTCAGTTATCCGCTTTGCAACAGGATGACTGCTGTGATATTTCATCTTCCTCGCAAAGGACTGTTGGACAGTCAATTGCTTGGTGGAAGTAGTAAAAGTGGGCTTACGACTTCCACTCTGGGATGACCATCGACTCCCAGCAGCAACAACAGCAGCGCCAGCAGCAGTAGGCGTTACACGCAAGGATGCATCGGAGGAATCCCAGGCAGGAGAGGACTCGTCAGAATTGCCAGTGACATGGCCTGCAGGACTATTGGCATTCCTGGGGAAGGAGGAAATTGACACTGAGGGAGTTGGTGGGGTGGTTTGCGTGAGCTTGGTTACAAGAGGAAGGGATTTACTGGTCAGTGGACTGCTTCCGCTGTCGCCCAAAGTTTTTGAACTTGTCACTGACTTATTATGAATGCGCTGCAGGTGACGTATAAGGGAGGATGTTCCGAGGTGGTTAACGTCCTTACCCCTACTTATTACAGCTTGACAAAGGCAACACACGGCTTGACAAATGTTGTCCGCATTTCTGTTGAAATACTTCCACACCGAAGAGCTGATTATTTTGGTATTTTCACCAGGCATGTCAACGGCCATATTCCTCCCACGGACAACAGGTGTCTCCCCGGGTGCCTGACTTAAACAAACCACCTCACCATCAGAATCCTCCTGGTCAATTTCCTCCCCAGCGCCAGCAACACCCATATCCTCCTCATCCTGGTGTACTTCAACACTGACATCTTCAATCTGACTATCAGGAACTGGACTGCGGGTGCTCCTTCCAGCACTTGCAGGGGGCGTGCAAATGGTGGAAGGCGCATGCTCTTCACGTCCAGTGTTGGGAAGGTCAGGCATCGCAAACGACACAATTGGACTCTCCTTGTGGATTTGTGATTTCGAAGAACGCACAGTTCTTTGCTGTGCTTTTGCCAGCTTGAGTCTTTTCATTTTTCTAGCGAGAGGCTGAGTGCTTCCATCCTCATGTGAAGCTGAACCACTAGCCATGAACATAGGCCAGGGCCTCAGCCGTTCCTTGCCACTCCGTGTGGTAAATGGCATATTGGCAAGTTTACGCTTCTCCTCCGACAATTTTATTTTAGATTTTTGAGTCCTTTTTTTACTGATATTTGGTGTTTTTGATTTTACATGCTCTGTACTATGACATTGGGCATCGGCCTTGGCAGACGACGTTGCTGGCATTTCATCGTCTCGGCCATGACTAGTGGCAGCAGCTTCAGCACGAGGTGGAAGTCGATCTTGATCTTTCCCTAATTTTGGAACCTCAACATTTTTGTTCTCCATATTTTAATAGGCACAACTAAAAGGCACCTCAGGTAAACAATGGAGATGGATGGATACTAGTATACTTATGGATGGACGAGCGACTGCCGACACAGAGGTAGCTACAGCCGTGGACTACCGTACTGTGTCTGCTGCTAATATAGACTGGATGATAATGAGATAAAATTAAAATATATATATATATCACACTAGTACTGCAGCCGGACAGGTATATATTATGTAATGACGGACCTGCTGGACACTGTCTGTCAGCACTGCAGACTCCTAAAGTAAGCTACTAGTATCAAGAAGATAGAAAAAAAAATAAACCACGGGTAGGTGGTATACAATTATGGATGGACGAGCGACTGCCGACACAGAGGTAGCTACAGCCGTGGACTACCGTACTGTGTCTGCTGCTAATATAGACTGGATGATAATGAGATAAAATTAAAATATATATATATATCACACTAGTACTGCAGCCGGACAGGTATATATTATGTAATGACAGACCTGCTGGACACTGTCTGTCAGACTCAGCACTGCAGACTCCTAAAGTAAGCTACTAGTATCAAGAAGATAGAAAAAATAAATAAACCACGGGTAGGTGGTATACAATTATGGATGGACGAGCGACTGCCGACACAGAGGTAGCTACAGCCGTGGACTACTGTACTGTGTCTGCTGCTAATATAGACTGGATGATAATGAGATAAAATTAAAATATATATATATATATCACACTAGTACTGCAGCCGGACAGGTATATATTATGTAATGACGGACCTGCTGGACACTGTCTGTCAGCACTGCAGACTCCTAAAGTAAGCTACTAGTATCAAGAAGATAGAAAAAAAAAATAAACCACGGGTAGGTGGTATACAATTATGGATGGACGAGCGACTGCCGACACAGAGGTAGCTACAGCCGTGGACTACCGTACTGTGTCTGCTGCTAATATAGACTGGATGATAATGAGATACAATTAAAATATATATATATATCACACTAGTACTGCAGCCGGACAGGTATATATTATGTAATGACGGACCTGCTGGACACTGTCAGCACTGCAGACTCCTAAAGTAAGCTACTAGTATCAAGAAGATAGAAAAAAAAAATAAACCACGGGTAGGTGGTATACAATTATGGATGGACGAGCGACTGCCGACACAGAGGTAGCTACAGCCGTGGACTACCGTACTGTGTCTGCTGCTAATATAGACTGGATGATAATGAGATAAAATTAAAATATATATATATATATCACACTAGTACTGCAGCCGGACAGGTATATATTATGTAATGACGGACCTGCTGGACACTGTCTGCAGAATGCGTTTATAAAAACACCACACGACGAGTGTTTAACTTTTTCAGGCAGACAATCACAATATACTGGTGGTCAGCAGACAATCACAATACTGGTGGTCAGTGGTCACTGGTCAGTCACACTGGCAGTGGCACTCTGGCAGCAAAAGTGTGCACTGTACTTAAAATATGTACTCCTGCTTTAACTGCTCCCCAGTCTCCCCCACAATTAAGCTGTGTGAGCAGTGAGCACTCAGCAGTCAGATAATGATATACAGTATATGATGCAGCACACTGGGCTGAGCACAGATATGGTATGTGTGACTGTGTCACACTGTGTATCGTTTTTTTTCAGGCAGAGAACGGATTCATTAAACTGGTGGCACTGGTCACTGCCACTGGTCACACTATCAGCAGCAAGTAGTACTCCTCCTATATTATGCTCCCCAAAATTTGTGTCTCTCTCTCTCTAGTACTATTAGTCACTCTAAACGGAGAGGACGCCAGCCACGTCCTCTCCCTATCAATCTCAATGCACGTGTGAAAAATGGCGGCGACGCGCGGCTCCTTATATAGAATCCGAGTCTCGCGATAGAATCCGAGCCTCGCGAGAATCCGACAGCGGGATGATGACGTTCGGGCGCGCTCGGGTTAACCGAGCAAGGCGGGAGGATCCGAGCCTGCTCGGCCCCGTGTAAAAAAAGCTGAAGTTCGGCGGGTTCGGATTCAGAGAAACCGAACCCGCTCATCTCTAATAGTAACATCCCTAACTGTGTGTAGTTTGTATATTCTCCCCATGCTTGTGTGGGTTTCCTCTGGGTACTTGAGTGTCCTCCCACACTCCAAAGATATACTGTGTGTAAATCAGTGTGTGTACACGTGTTTAGGGCAGACTAAATGGGCCAAGTGGTTCTTATCTGCCGTCAAATTCTCTATTTCTTTGTGCACACCTGAACAATACACCTATATGGCAATACATTTATTTGTTACATGCAAGGGACGGATGTGCGGGTCTGGTATCCGGGGGGGGGGGGGGGGGGGGGAGGTGGTTGGAGGGAAGAGGGGGGCCCCAGAGGTATCAGTGTACCGGGCCCTGAGATTTCTGTTGCCGGCCCTGCCGGCGGAGGAGGAGGTCTGGAATCAGGAGCGGGGATTGTAAGTTTACTTTTATTTTTTATTTTTATTTTTTCCAGCTGCGCTACAGGGGGCACAAATGGGGGCATAACTGACCACGCCCCCATATGAAGCCATGCCCCTATTTTTGCCCGGGGCGCCACAAGGGCAAGATCCAGCCCTGGGTGTAAGTGTATATATGTATAAGTGTGTGTTAATATGCATATGGCTGTGTAATAATGTAACACTGTAATAATGTGTAATAATGTATCCTCTAGGCTATTATTGAATTTCTATTTCTTTCTCTGTTGTTAAGTAAATGGTGGGGTTTGCAGTGGTATGTTGTATTTGCATGGTGTGTTATTCATACATGTATAATGTATATTTAAAGGGTGCGTGAAGTTACGTTGTTATTTGGCCGGAGTTGGCGTTTTTTCTTTTGGGTTTTCATCTTTCTTTATCAGCTGGTAAGTAAATGGTGGGGTTTGCAGAGGTGTGTTATTCATACATAATATATTAAAAAGTGCGCTGTCAGCAGGAGCTGATAAGGGGATGGTCAAAACCCCAAATGGAATAAAAAATTTACGGAAATCAGCGCTGGCTGTAATAGATTATATAGATTAATTATAACTATAAACGGCTTGTTTAAAATAAACACATTTATTATAAAAACATATTGGTAAAAAGATGAATCTTATGTGCACACAAATTACTAGTATTAAAAAAAGGGACAGGAATAATACCACTCCGGATGTCCTTGGATTCTTGCTGGCTGGGGTTTGCACAATTGGCGTTGTGCTTATTGGAGAATGAAATAATCAGCAGATGCTAAGTTCTTACATCAATTCTCGTACCAAGAGTCTGCTTGTTAGCGATGGATGATCCACATAAAAGGTGAGTTAGCAATGAGTCCTTTAAATGCAGGTGGGGTATTCAAGTGCAGATTCGTGGTGGGTATATCATATAACAGTCGTCTCCATGGATGCCATTCAAAGTCCGACTGAATGACAATTTCCAAAAGATCAGTGAAGCCCAATGTGCCAGAATGTAGTACCAAGGTCCTAGTGGTAAGCAAGGCTCAACGTATTTCGCTGGTAGTATCCAGCTTCCTCAGGAGCAAGTATGAGGTGTGCCTGAGGGGTCCACTTTTATACCCCAGGGAGTGATTGGATTGATTACATCTGTACACAATTAGGTCAAACAAGCCGTTTTTATAATAAATAGAACATATTTTTAACTACCTTTTTGGAGTCATAATAGGTCACACATAGATAATAGAATGATCCAGTTAAAAAACAAGAGTCAAATCTCTAAATTCATAAATTTAAATTCATATCATGAATACATATATTTCCGGTCATGTGACTCATCTTGGTCACATGATCGGTAATTACCCATGAATCCTTGGGATAAAACTGATATAATTGGTTGGTATAGGTCAGCTGATTAGAGGTTAATCTAATATGTAAACATTGGAGGTTTGGTCACGTGATCGCGATCCACAGAAAAACAAAGTGTATCCAAAGGAGAGCGTGTAGTCATGTGACTGCTATCAGGTCTTATCATGTGCGTTACGTGCCCGAACCAGCTCAGTTCACTTAACCTTAATCTTAGCCGCTGCTAATATGCTATTGCTGGTCTACAGCTCTCATCCGCCCTCGAAAGTGCATACTGCACAGCGGGAGAGAGAGTCACATTACACTCCCTAACAACGTCTACAATACAAATTACACATGTTTGTCTATGTCATCCTACCTAGTCCGATCACATGATCGTTCTGTGTGGCATTGAAGGGATAAAATAAATAACCCAATATAAACATTATTCGGTTGTTATGGTAACTGATAAATAATTATACTTAGAATAGAGATGTGTGACGGGCACTTTTCGTGTTTTGTGATTTGGTTCTAATTCCATTTTCGTGTTTTGGTTTTGGCTTGATTTTGCCAAAACCACCTGTTTGCGTTTTGGTTTTAATTTTGGATCTGGATGATTTTTGAAAAACAAGCAAACATAAAAACAGCTAAAATCACAGAATTTGGGGGTAATTTTGCTCCTACAGTATTACTAACCTCAATAACAATCATTTCCACTGATTTCCAGTCTATTCTGAACACCTCACAATATGATTTTTAGGCCTAAAAGTTGCACCGAGGTGGCTGTATGACTAAGCTAAGCGACACAAGTGTGCGGCACAAACACCTGGCCCATCTAGGAGTGGCACTGCAGTTGCAGACAAGATGGCACTATTCAAAAACTAGTCCCCAAACAGCACATGATGCAAAGAACAAAAAGAGGTGCAATTAGGTAGCTGGATGGCCAAGCTAAGCGACACAAATGTGCGGCACAAACACTTGGCCCATCTAGGAGTGGAACTGCAGTTACAGACAGGATGGCAGATTTAAAAAATATGCCCCAAACAGCACATGATGCAAAGAAGAAAAAGAGGTGCAATGAGGTAGCTGTAGGACTAAGCTAAGCGACACAAGTGTGCGGCACAAACACCTGGCCCATCTAGGAGTGGCACTACAGTGGCAGACAGGATGGCATATTTAAAAAATAGGCCCCAAACAGCACATGATGCAAAGAAGAAAAAGAGGTGCAATGAGGTAGCTGGATGGCCAAGCTAAGCGACACAAGTGGGCGGCACAAACACCTGGCCCATCTAGGAGTGGCACTGCAGTTACAGACAGGATGGCACTTAAAAAACTAGTCCCCAAACAGCACATGATGCAAAGAAGAAAAAGAGGTGCAAGATGGAATTGTCCTTGGGCCCTTCCACCCACCCTTATGTTGTATAAACAAGACAAGCACACTTTAACAAACCAATCATTTCAGCGACAGGGTCTGCCACACGACTGTGGCTGAAATTATTGGTTTGTTTGGGCTCCCACCAAAAAAAGAAGCAATCAATCTCTCCTTGCACAAACTGGCTCTACAGAGGCAAGATGTCCACCTCATCATCATCCTCCGATTCCTCACCCCTTTCACTGTGTACATCCTCCTCACTGAGTATTAATTCATCCCCACTGGAATCCACCATCACAGATCCCTGTGTACTTTCTGGAGGCAATTGCTGGTCAAGGTCTTCCCGGAGGACTTTATAATTCATTTTGATGAACATCATCTTCTCCACATTTAGTGGAAGTAACCTCCTATGCCGATCGCTGACAAGGTTACCGGCTACAATAAACACTATTTCAGAGTACACACTGGAGGGGGGCAACTTAGGTAAAATAAAGCCAGTTTGTGCAAGGGCCTCCAAATTGTCTCTTTTTCCTGCCAGTATACGTACAGACTATCTGACATGCCTACTTGGATGCTGTCACTCATATAATCCTCCACCATTCTTTCAGTGGTGATAGAATCATATGCAGTGACAGTAGACATGTCAGTAATCATTGGCAGGTCCTTCAGTCCGGACCAGATGTCAGCTTTTGCTCCTGACTGCCCTGCATCACCGCCAGCGGGTGGTTTTGGAAATGTTATCTTTTTCCTTGGAGCCCCAGTGGTGGGAGAAAATGAAGGAGGAGCTGTTGACGGGTCACGTTCCGCTTGAGTTGACAATTTACTCACCAGCAGGTCTTTGCACCTCTGCACACTTGTGTCTGCTGGAAAGAGAGATACAACGTAGGATTTAAACCTAGGATCGAGCACGGTGGACAAAATGTAGTGCTCTGATTTCAACAGATTGACCACCCTTGAATCCTGGCAAAGCGAATGAAGGGCTCCATCCACAAGTCCCACATACTTTGCGGAATCGCTCCGTCTTAGCTCCTCCTTCAATTTATCCAGCTGCTTCTGCAAAAGCCTGATGAGGGGAATGACCTGACTCAAGCTGGCAGTGTCTGAACTGACTTCACGTGTGGCAAGTTCGAAGGGTTGGAGAACCTTGCACAAGACGGAAATCATCTCCACTGCGCTTGAGTCAGGTGCAATACCCCTCCTTTGCCTTTATCATAGGTGGATGTATAGGCTTGAATGGCCTTTTGCTGCTCCTCCATCCTCTGAAGCATATAGTTTTGAATTCCACTTTGTTACCACCTCTTCCTTCAGTTGATGGTGGGGCAAGTTCAGGAGTGTTTGCTGGCGCTCCATTCTTCGGCACGCAGTGGCAGAATGCCGAAAGTGGCCTGCAATTTTTGGGCCACCGACAGCATCTCCTGCACACCCCTCTCATTTTTCAAAAAATTCTGTACCACCAAATTAGTTGTATGTGCAAAACATGGGACATGCTGGAATTTGCCCAGATGTAATGCACGCACATTATTGGTGGCATTGTCCGATATCAAAATCCCCAGGAGAGTCCAATTGAGGTAAGCCATTCTGCGATGATGTTCCTCAGTTTCCATAAGAGGTTGTCAGCTGTGTGCCTCTACTGGAAAGCGGTGATACATAGCATAGCCTGCCTAGGAACGAGTTGGCGTTTGCAAGATGCTGCTACAGGTGCCGCTGCGGGAGACCATACATCTACCCAGTGAGCTGTTACAGTCATATAGTCCTTAGTCAGCCTGTTAGGATTCTGTTCAGTATGTATCTGGTGTCAGCTGATCCATATGTGTTCTGTTCCTTTGGCTCTGTGTACATGCAGCTCAGCAGGTGCACAGGGTTTGTAATTAGAGTTAACTCTCCCAGCCTGGCCTTGTTCATTGGTTAGTGTGGCTGTTAAAGGCCAGCTAGCTGAGTTCTCCGACGCCGGTGATATTATACTACTTTCCTGCCTGAACTATCTGCATAGCCTGGTGTCTTCGTCCTAGCTCCTGTTCATGCCGAAAAGCCTGGTCTGCCAGTTCATGTTATCCTGACACAACCATTCTTGACAGTTCATGTTCATGCCAGGACTATTTAGCTAAGTATTATGGACTTTCACTGTGCTCTGTGGATTCTCTAGTATTCATTACTTGTGTTACATGTTACTATGGACTTCCTCTATGCCTGCATGCTGTTATGCTTTATTGTACAAGTCCTGCAATCTGACTTCCGTGGATTATATTACTTTGGTTCCTTATTCAACTATCTCATTACTCTGCTGCAAGTCTCAGTCTGAAAAACCATTTACTCCCTGCTCATATTGTACCCTGGATTGTTACTGTGATTCCTCTGCAATACCTTAGTATACTACTGCTATAATAAAGTACTTAGTATTCCTGCACTTCTGTGGACATTCATTACCTGCAACAGTGATTGTGATACATTCTAGTCCTGTATTCAAGTCCTGGCTCTTAGCTGTGTTATATTACTCACCTGCTGTCCATAATCAGTGTAAAGTGTGGTGCTGCACATTCCAGTATTAAAGGGAGAGTCCATAGTCTGCTAATCTTTAATTATGCGACAACGCGCTCAAGTTATTACAGTATTCCCCAGTCAAGTCTGGTTAACCATTTCTATGTCACACTGCATCTGCCTGCCCCTCCAGTAGTAATCCTCTCCTTGTAATTCACCTGCCAAACATTAGAGGCAGGTGAATTGTAACACTGCCCTGTTCCACTTGTCCACATGTCCGTGGTTAAGTGGACACTGGATACAACCGCATTTTGTAGGACACTGGTGACTCTTTTTCTGATGTCTGTGTACATTCTCGGTATCGCCTGCCTAGAGAAGTTTAACCCAGATGGGATTTGATATCGGGGACACACTATCTCCATCAAATCTTTAAGTGACACTGAACTAATGGTGGATACCGGACGCACCTCTAACACCAACATAGCTGTCAAGGCCTCAGTTATCCGCTTTGTAAAAGGATGACTGCTGTCATATTTCATCTTCCTCACAAAGGACTGTTGGACAGTCAATTGCTTACTGAAAGTAGTACAAGTGGTCTTCTGACTTCCCCTCTGGGATGACGATCGACTCCCAGCAGCAACAACAGCAGCGGCAGCAACAGCAGGCGTAACACTCAAGGATCCTACGGAGGAATCCCGGTTAGGAGAGGACTCCTCAGTCTTGACAGTGACATGGCCTGCAGGACTACAGACGTTCCTGACTGAGGAGGAAGTTGACGGAGTTGGTGGTGTGGCTTGCAGAAGCTTGGGTACAGGAGGAAGAAGGGATTTAGGTGTCAGTGGACTGCTTACGCTCTTACCCAAAGTTTCTGAACTTGACAGTGACTTCTAATGAATGCGCAGCAGGTGACATATAAAGGAGGATGTTCCTAGGTGGTTAACATCCTTACCCCTACTTATTACAGATTGACAGAGGCAACAGATGGCTTGACACCTGTTGTCCGGATTTGTGGAGAAATAATTACACACCGAAGAGGTTGCTTTTTTGGTAGTTTGCCCAGGCATCACAATGGGTTTCTTCATCCCAAGGACAACAGGTGTCTCCCCCGGTGCCTGACTTAAACACACCACATCACCATCAGAATCCTCATCGTCAACTTCCTCCTCAGCGCCACCAACACCCATATCCTCATCCTGCTGTACTTCAACAGTGACAGTTTCAATTTGAATATCAGGAAATGGATTGTGGGTGCTCCTTCCAGCACTTGCAGGGGGGCGTGCAAATGGTGGAAGGAGCCACCTCTTCCCATTCAGTGTTGGGAAGGTTAGGCATCGCAACTGTCGACACACTTGGACTCTCCTTGGGGATTTGTGATACCATCTCAGAGCGCACAGTTCTTTTCTGTGCTCTTTCCAGCTTAACTCTTTTAATTTTTCTAGCAGGAGGATGAGTGCTTCCATCGTCATGTGAAGCTGAACCACTAGCCATTGAACATAGGCCAGGGCCTCAGCCGTTCCTTGCCACTCAGTGTCGTAAATGGCATATTGGCAAGTTTACGTTTCTCCTCAACGATTTAAATTTCTTTTTTGGGTTCTTTTTACTGAACTTTGGCTTTTTGGATTTTACACGCCCTCTACTATAACATTGGGCATCGGCCTTGGCAGACGACGTTGATGGCATTTCATCGTCTATGTCATGGCTAGTGGCAGCAGCTTCAGCACTAGGAGGAAGTGGTTGTTCTTGATCTTTCCCTATTTTCTCCTCAACATTTTTGTTCTCCATTATTTTTTGGAAGTTATATGAGACAATATGCGTCACAGGAATGACTGGAATTACTGATGACACAGGACACTACCACTGGTCTGATGCAGCACAACACGTTGTTGTTATAATTATTATACTGCAGCAGTGGACATATAGCAGCAGCGTATATCGTCACTGGAATTACTGATGACACAGGACACTACCACTGGTCTGATGCAGCACAACACGTTGTTGTTATAATTATTATACTGCAGCCGTGGACATATAGCAGCAGCGTATATCGTCACTGGAATTACTGATGACACAGGACACTACCACTGGTCTGCACAACACAGCACCACTTTATACAGCTACACTGGATATATGATAGCAGAGAACACCAACACTGTGAATGGCTGGACTGATGCAGCACAATACACTGACTACACTGGACTGGTCTGCACAACACAGCACCACTTATACAGCTACACTGGATATACAGTGGGGCAAAAAAGTATTTGGACAGCCACCGATTGTGCAAGTTGACCCACTTAAAAAGATGAGAGAGGTCTGTAATTTCCATCATAGGTACACTTCAACTGTGAGAGACAGAATCTGAAAACAAAAAAACAGGAAATCACATTGTATAATTTTTAAACAATTTACCTGTATATTCTTGCGGAAAATAAATATTTGGACACCTACCAAGCAGCAAGATTTCTGTCTCTCACAGACCTGTAACTTCTTCGTTAAGAAGCTCTTCTATCCTCCACTCGTTACCTGTATTAATGGCACCTGTTTGAACTGGTTATCTGTATAAAAGACACCTGTCCACACCCTCAAACAGTCAGACT
This sequence comes from Pseudophryne corroboree, assembly GCF_028390025.1. Taxonomy (NCBI): domain Eukaryota; kingdom Metazoa; phylum Chordata; class Amphibia; order Anura; family Myobatrachidae; genus Pseudophryne; species Pseudophryne corroboree. The sequence goes on along the minus strand of NC_086446.1, from coordinate 75,161,466 downwards.
GCTACCTCTCCACCATGGCCAAGACCAGAGAGCTGTCTAAGGACACCTGGGACAAAATTGTAGAGCTGCACAAGGCTGGGATGAGCTACTCGACAATAGGCAAGCAGCTTGATGAGAAGAGATCAACTGTTGGAGCAATAATAAAAAAATGGAAGAATTACAAGATCACTGACAATCTCCCTCGACCTGGGGCTCCATGCAAGATCTCACCTCGTGGGGTATCAATGATCTTGAGAACGGTGAGGAATCAGCCCAGAACTACACGGGGGGACCTAGTCAATGACCTCAAGAGAGCTGGGACCACAGTCACAAAGGTACCATTAGTAACACACTACGTCGTCATGGATTGAAATCCTGCAGCGCCCAAAAGGTCCCCCTGCTTAAGCCAGCACATGTCCAGGCCCGTCTAAAGTTTGCCAGTGACCATCTGGATGATCCAGAGGAGGATTGGGAGAATGTAATGTGGTCAGATGAGAGCAAAATTTAACTTTTTGGTATAAACTCCACTCGCCGTGTTTGGAGGGAGAAGAATAATGAATGGCATCCCAAGAACACCATACCTACTGTGAAGCATGGGGGTGGAAACATCATGCTTTGGGGCTGCTTTTCTGCAAAGGGGACAGGACGACTGATCCGTATTAAGGAGAGGATGAGTGGGGCCATGTATCGTGAGATTTTGGGCAAAAACCTCCTTCCCTCAGTAAGAGCATTAAAGATGGAACGTGGCTGGGTCTTCCAGCATGACAATGACCCCAAACACACCTCCCGGGCAACTAAAGAGTGGCTCCGTAAGAAGCATTTCAAGGTCCTGGAGTGGCCTAGCCAGTCTCCAGACTTCAACCCAATCAAAAATCTGTGGAGGGAGTTGAAAGTTCGTGTTGCCCGGCGACAGTCCCAAAACATGACAGATCTAGAGAAGATCTGTATGGAAGAGTGGGCCAAAATACCTGCTACAGTGTGTGCAAACCTGGTCAAGAACTACAGGAAACGTTTGACCTCTGTAATTGCCAACCGAGGTTATATTACAAAGTATTGAGTTAAACTTTTTGATTGTCCAAATATTTATTTTCCACAAGAATATACAAATAAATAGTTTAAAATTCATACAATGTGATTTCCTAGTTTTTTTTTTTTCAGATTCTGTCTCTCACAGTTGAAGTGTACCTATGATGGAAACTACAGACCTCTCTCATCTTTTTAAGTGGGTCAACTTGCACAATCGGTGGCTGTCCAAATACTCTTTTGCCCCAGTGTATGATAGCAGAGAACACCAACACTGTGAATGGCTGGACTGATGCAGCACAATACACTGACTACACTGGACTGGTCTGCACAACACAGCACCACTTATACAGCTACACTGGATATATGGCAGCAGTGAACACCAACACTGTGATTGCCTGGACTGATGCAGCACAATACACTGAGTGACTACACTGGACTGGACATCACTTGCCACCCCACTTTCCCGCCCCAACACACAGACACTGAACACCGAGGACACGTCCTCTCTATATACTCTCCGAAACTGGAGTGAAAATGGCCGCGACGCGCGGCTCCTTATATGGAATCCAAATCCTGCGAGAATCCGACAGCGGGATGATGACGTTTTCCCACGTTTGGGTTTCCGAGTCAGGTGGGAAAACCCGAGCCGAGCTCAGATCCGGATTCGGAAGGCAAAGTCCGGTAGGGTTCGGTTCTCTGAGAACCGAACCCGCTCATCTCTAACATAGAAAGACAAAATGATATTAAAAGGAGGAGGTGCAACAAGAAAGCATTTATATAGTATAAAAACAAACAGAAAAAATTCACCAGCGCTGGCTGCTCATGTATTATAAGGAAATTTAGAATTAAAAATTCTGAAGGCTTGTATAAAATAAACACATTTATTAATACTGCATAATATAAGACCATAAATTAAAAATACATATAATTAACCACATGAAGAGCCTGTGTCTAGAAATTTCCACAATACTGGCTAGGGAGCACTCAGAGAGGACCAATGTCATTGGATAGAACCATCATTAATCGGTAGTTTTGCATGTATCCGATATTAAGCAATCATGAGGTTGTTACCAGTGTTCCAGATGCAGATACCGTCCACCTTTGATAGCACTGGAAGAGTTGTATTGTATGTCCTTAGAATATCGGACAGATCCAGGAAGGTGTAGAAACTGCAGAGGAAAGTCCCATCTTGTTGCAAAGGAGTGACCAATAAGTGCCAGTAGAAGGTATGTGACAATAGCAGGCTGATCGGCTCAACGCGTTTCGCTGGTAGATAGATTCCAGCTTCCTCAGGAGCAAGTGTATGGTGGTCTGGTATAAAGCCTTTTTATACTAGGTCTAAATGGTCTAACTTGTTGCACCTGGTTAATTGTTTAATAAATTAAAATACAAGCCATTCAGCAAATTAGGATGTAATATAAACTACTGGAGTCTCTATTGGACCAATTCCTCTGCAGTTTCTACACCTTCCTGGATCTGTCCGATATTCTAAGGACATACAATACAACTCTTCCAGTGCTATCAAAGGTGGACGGTATCTGCATCTGGAACACTGGTAACAACCTCATGATTGCTTAATATCGGATATATGCAACACTACTGATTAATGATGGTCCTATCCAGTGACATTGGTCCTCTCTGAGTGCTCCCTAGCCAGTATTGTGGAAATTTCTAGACACAGGCTCTTCATGTGGTTAATTATATGTATTTTTAATTTATGGTCTTATATTATGCAGTATTAATAAATGTGTTTATTTTATACAAGCCTTCAGAATTTTTAATTCTAAATTTCCTTATAATACATGAGCAGCCAGCGCTGGTGAATTTTTTCTGTTTGTTTTTATCTACTCAGGGGAATCACCACCCCCTTACCAGCTGCTATTGTTAGCGCACCCTTATTCTTCTTTCCCACTTTTTTATATAGTATAAAGTGTATTAAGAAAATTTGATGTTTAAGAATGTTGTGCTATACAGAATATCATGCATAATGCAAGGATGATAAATCCATAGTTCAAGGATAGATAGATAGATAGATAGATAGATAGATAGATAGATAGATAGATAGATAGATAGATAGATACATATATAGAACAACTAACAATAAATGTTCCATACAGGGAGATCTACATAATTGGAATATGGATAAGTATGTATATATATATATACACATCTACACATATACACATAATATATATATACATATACATATATACACACACACACACACACACACACACACACACACACACACACACACACACGTGTGCATAATGAAATACACACATATACATAAATACATAGGAACATAAATAAAATAGTACATCAGATGACAGAGTTTAATTCTATAGTTTCATTAAGACCGTCGAGGTGTAAGGAATTAAATTTAAGCATCCAAAACACCTCCCGACGGCTCAATTTAATAAATCTGTCCCCGTCCCTATCTGTTGGAGTATTATGTTCTAAACAGATTATGGATAAATGTAAAGTATTCGATGAATGTTTATCGGAAAAATGTCTACTTATAATATGGGTCTGACAGTTCTTAATTATATTCCGACGATGTTCCATAAACCGTGTTCTCAGTGGTCTAGTTGTATGACCTATATATCGTAAGCCACAACTGCATGTCAGAAGATATATGACATACTTAGTGTCACAATTCATAAATGACTTTAGTGTATATATTTCTTTGGATATATGGAGTGTCACGTTTGTAAATTTATGAGCCATATGTAAGCACATAGTACACCTGGTTTTCCCACATTTGTGTAAACCTGGTGGCCTTGTGATTAATCAATCACATCCTATGGGTCTCTCTATTGTGTTTGCTACACGTAGATGGCTGGGAGCTAAAATGTTTTTTAAAGATCTATTTTTTCTATATATTATTTGTGGTTCGGCAGGTAATACTCAACCTAATATATTATCCTGCTTAAGGACTCTATAGTTTTGATTCATAATTGTTTTTATCTCGTGCACAATTGTTGAATTTCAAAATGAAAGCAATTTCACTGTCCTTTTCCTTGTTACTACTACATGGTCTTTTCTTCTTCTGAAGAAGACTGGTCCTATCCATATCATATACCTCGGAATAAGCATGTTTCGATAGTGTATCAGAATAACCTCTTTGTTTGAGGGACTCCATCATATCACTAGCCTGTTCAGAAAAGGTTTCAAGATTTGAACAGTTGCGCCTCAGGCGCATATATTATCCCTTTGGAATGTTATGTATCCAAGGTTTATAATGTGCACTCTCAAAATGAAGATAAGAATGAGTACTGACAGGTTTGATATAATTAACAATTTGATTATTTGTTATCTCAAGAGTCACATCCATAAAATCAACCCGACTCCTGTTATAAGTGGAAGTGAAGGATAAATTATATTTATTGGAATTTAAACTAGGTAGTGGCTGAGTCTAAATCCCCATCCCAAATTATAAATAAATCATCAATGTAACGGCCATAGAAGGCCAGGGAGAGCCCCCAGCCTCCCCCCCCCACACATGGTCATCCTCTAGGTGACCCATGTATAGGTTGGCATAGTGGGGGCGAACCCGGTCCCCATGGCCGTTCCCATCACCTGTAAATAATATGTGTCCAAAAATAAAAAATATGTGTGAGAAAGAATAAAGGAAATACATTGGAGGAAAAAAGTGGTGTGATCAACACTGAGATCCCCATCCTCAGATAATCATTTGGAATTTGTATCTATACCAACTGAATGTGCAATATGGGTATATAAAGCATTCACATACATAGTGAGGAATGCATAACTATCTTTCCAACTGATGTATTGAATTTTATTTAAAAAATCTGTGATCCCAGTGTGGAAACACAAGGTTGGAGAAATGTGTCAATGTAATATGAAAGTTTGGAGGTGACGGAATTAATTCCTGAAATAATAGGGCAACCCAGGGGTGAAGTGAGGAATTTGTGAATTTTGGGGAGAGAATTAAATGTGGGTGTGGTGGGAAATTGAGGTAACAGGAATCGGTGTTCTTCGGTGTTCTTCTCTGGATATGACTCCTAATGCAAGAGCCGGATCCAATAGATCCTTCAAATCTTTTAAGAACAGACTAGTAGGGTCTTTTTCAAGAATAGTATAGAAAATGTTATCTCCCAATTGTCTTAAAGCTTCATCAATATAGTCTGTTCTATTCATAATAACAAGACCACCGCCTTTATCGGCCTCTTTAATGATTATGGAGGTATCTTGTGTAAGCATTTTCAAAGCTCTTTTTCAGATCTAGAGCGATTAGATGACACTTTTGATTTCCCTTGATTATGTTCAACCAATTTTTTTAAATCCTCCAAAGTGATTTTATAGAAGGACTCTATACAGCTACTTTTGGCCAAAATAGGGAAGAACTCTGACTTGCGTTTAAATTTATTATAACCCTTATCAATGTCATAAATTTTATCAGTTTTAAGGGGTAATACATTAAGTGTGTTACTCTCCTTCCAAAGCTCTTCTAATGTTGAAAGTAGAATATCATCTGTACTACCTAATAAGATAGGAACAGAATCATACTTTTGAATTTGTAATTGTTTATTCGCAAAATACCTCTTACGGCACAATATGCGTTTATATCTATTCAATTCGGCATACAGTTCAAACATATTGGGGTCACTGGTTGGTGCCAATTTAAGATCCTTCTCTAAAAGGGAAATTTCAGACTTAGAAATGGTCTTGTTAGATAAATTGAATACACTTTGTCTTTTGGTAGGTTGTTTATTTGAACTATTCAGAACCTTCTGGGGTTTTTGTTTCCCTTGTCTCCCTCCTCGGTTCCCTCTATGCTTGAATCTCTACTCCTTTTTGGAGTAACTAGATTTTCTTGACGGTTGTACCAGCGGACATGGGTTTTTGGACGTGCCCCTAAAAAATCTCCCCTCTGTTCAGATTTTTCCTGTCTATCTGAAGGATTATATTTCTCCCTTCTATTAATCCATATTTGGTCTCGATACTGTCGTTCTTTTCTATTATTAGGAGTAGGCTTATTATCATCATCATAATGCCTAATGATCTCATATTTATTCGTAAGGGTATAATCTCTCCGTATAGGAGTAAATGATTCCATTCTATTATATATTGGTTTCCTATACTCTTTTCTATTCTGTCTAGTAATGTCCCTTTCATTTTGAGTGGGCAGATTAGATTGTCTATCTTTCTGTCGATATGTTCTAACTGTGTTACTCTCATAATTAAGTAAATCTTTTTCAACAATAGTCACCCTGGAAGCTCTATACTTTATAACCAGTTTAATTAATTTCAGAGAACATTCATAAACGATCCCATTCTCTCTGATATTCATCCCCTCCTGAAAATATGGAGGCTTTGAATAACCAGAATCCGCTGGGTATCATATTTTTATCAATGTATTGCTGGAGATTTCCAGCCAATGTCTCAGTTCTGTTTTAGGGAGATCTTCTAATTTATAAAAGTATTTTTGCATATCCAGTCTGTAAGACACAGAGCTTCCAGAGTTGGGTACTTCTAAATGTGACCAATATGACTCTCTTCTACTTAAACGTTCATTAAAATTAGAAAAACAGCTCATGACTGCTGCACGTGTAAAACCAAAAAAATGTACCAAGAGTAAATAATATATTAACAAGTGCGCTGTCAGCAGCAGCTGATAAGGGGATGGTCTAAACCCCAAATGGAATAAAAAATTAAATAACGGAAATCAGCGCTGGCTGTAATAGATTATATAGATTCATTATAACTATAAACGGCTTGTTTAAAATAAACACATTTATTATAAAAACATATTGGTAAAAACATGAATCTTATGTGCACACAAATTACTAGTATTAAAAAATGGACAGGAATAATACCACTCCGGATGTCCTTGGATTATTGCTGGCTGGGGTTGCACAATTGTCGTTGTGCTTATTGGAGAATGAAATAATCAGCTGATCAGAATCAGAATCAGAATCAGAATCAGCTTTATTGGCCAGGTATACTTGCGTATATTAGGAATATTAGGAATATTAGGAATTTGTCTTCGGTGGTGGGGGGGAGGGGGAGGGGGTAAGCAAAGTCACACAGATAGGTATGAGGGCGGATGAGAGCTGCAGACCAGCAATAGAATATTAGCAGCTAAGGTTAAGTGAACTGAGCTGGTTCGGGCACGTAACGCACATGATAAGACCCGAAAGCGTCACATGACTACATGCGCTCCTTTGGATACACTTTTTTTTTCTGTGGATCGCGATCACGTGACCAAACCTCCAATGTTTACATATTAGATTAACCTCTAATCAGCTGACCTAAACCAACCAATTATATCAGTTTTATCCCAAGGATTCATGGGTAATTACCGATCATGTGATCAAGATGAGTCACATGACTGGAAATATATGTATTCATGATATGAATTTAATCTATGAATTTAGAGATATGACTCTCGTTTTTTAACTGGATCATTCTATTATCTATGTGTGACCTATTATGACTCCAAAAAGGTATGTAAAAATATGTTCTATTTATTATAAAAACGGCTTGTTTGACCTAATTGTGTACAGGTGTAATCAATCCAATCACTCCCTGGGGTATAAAAGTGGACCCCTCAGGGACACCTCATACTTGCTCCTGAGGAAGCTGGATACTACCAGCGAAATACGTTGAGCCTTGCTTACCACTAGGACCTTGGTACTACATTCTGGCACATTGGGCTTCACTGATCTTTTGAAAATTGTCATTCAGTCGGACTTTGAATGGCATCCATGGAGACGACTGTTATATGATATACCCACCACAAATCTGCAATTGAATACCCCACCTGCATTTAAAGGACTCATTGCTAACTGACCTTTTATGGGGATCATCCATCGCTAACAAGCAGACTCTTGGTACGAGAATTGATGTAAGAACTTATCATCAGCTGATTATTTCATTCTCCAATAAGCACAACACCAATTGTGCAAACCCCAGCCAGCAAGAATCCATGGACATCCGGAGTGGTATTATTCCTGTCCCTTTTTTAATACTAGTAATTTGTGTGCACATAAGATTCATCTTTTTACCAATATGTTTTTATAATAAATGTTTTTTTTTAAACAAGCCGTTTATAGTTATAATTAATCTATATAATCTATTACAGCCAGCGCTGATTTCCATTATTTCATTTGTTATTCATACATGTATAATGTATATTTAAAGGGCGAGTGAAGTTACGTTGTTATTTGCCTGGTGTTGGTGTTTTTTCTTTTGGATTTTCATCTTCCTTTCTTTCTCTGCTGGTAAGTATATGGTGGGGTTTGCAGAGGTGTGTTTTTTTGGCACAGTATGTGGTGTAATTAATGTATGTATAATTTGGTTTTTATAAAAGGCTGTGTGACTTTGAAGTATTTTTTTCTGGATGGAGTTGCCTTCTTTTGAGTTTTATCCTTCTATTTATTCTCTGCTGGTAAGTGTATGGTGGGGTTTGCAGTGGTGTGTTTTTTGGCACAGTATATTACATTTTGACATTTTTGCAGATTTTTGTTAATACTGAAACATAATTATTTTTCCTTCCCTCCTTTTGTTTTTGTTTAAGTTATGGAAAACATACCCAGGAAGTGGCCATGATTAACACGTGATTCGGCAATCAAGGATGTCAAAAATTAACCATGTGGATTTTGGGTGAATTTTTTGACATCATGTGTAAATGTGACTGTATGTGTAGGCTAACAAATTTATTTATATGGCATTGCCGGCACATGATATCTTGCCCACAGAGGATGAGGAGCCAGGGGTTGGCCATTTCTGGGGGCCAATAAACAGACTCGGACATTCTATAAGCGAGTGAATTGTTGCACAATATTTCAGGCATGTTTTTTTTTTAAATAATTGTTATTTGGTTGTAATATAAAAACACATAATGTGCTTTTTTTAGTATGTTTTTAAAATACCAATAATTTTAATTTGCTGTCCAAGTTGATGTGCTTTACCAATATGGTATCTGGTCTTTAGGTCGACAACACTTAGGTCGACACACATTACGTCAACTATTGTTCGACATGCATTAGGTATACATGGTGTTTAGGTCGACATGGACAATGGGACTACATGGCCAAGGTCAACACATGAAAATGACAACATGAGTGGTTCACATTTGTTTTAAGTTTGTGAATTTTTTCATAATTTACGATCCACATGGACTAAGATTTGGAATTGTAACCTGTCATGATGTTGTGTGTTAGGCTAAGCACAATGGCCATAACCTTATTTTATTAACAATGTTTGTTTTTTCTTTTATTATTACATTAAAAAAAATTATGACAATGATCCCTGGAATGTTTAGTTGAGAAGATGCCAAAAAAAAGTGTGATAAGTGATTGCGTTTTTATGGATATGAGTTGAAAACCTTCGCTACTGTGAACAAATCCATTCCCTGATACACCATGTCAACTCCCATGTGCATCAATAAAGTTTATTTGTATTTATATGCATCATAACTGTGGGCCAATCAACATACGGCATACTGTATAAATATTAGCATTTCTTTAGTTATATTACAGTTAAAATACATTATGATTAACTACAAACATACTTTTTGTTGTCAAAATTAACGTTATTAATAACCACTGTTTTAAAATTAGTCAAAATAAAACCCACACACATACTGTATACATGCATACAAACATGCATTCATACATACATACATACATACATACATACATACATACACACATTAACACTATCTACAGGCCATACAACATACACACACTAATGGTAGCAAATGTTAATATCTTTTTTATATGAACCTACAAACACACTCATGCGCACACAGATATATACGGTAATGCTACAGTATGCATTACTTACGTTGATGTATTTGCTGGCATAGTTGTGCCAGCAAACCAGGCTGTCGCCGGCGGAGGTCGGACCACCGCCTCTCTAATTGCATGATGTCGTTGTGTGTTTAAAATTAGCTTTGCGGTGGCATTATTCATGGTTTGTAGTGATGAGTATTTTATGAATTTTGCATTATGTTTGTAATTGTGTTTTTTATTTCATTTCCCCCCAATTATTACAGACCCTAAGGTTGGAGATTGTAATGAAGTGATCCGGATAAAGATGCTAGCCATGCAGGCCCATATCCTGGCCCTGCTGGCCAATGTGAACCATATGTTACATTTATTTTTATTTGTTTTGATTTTATTATTGTTTCAAGTTGTTGTTTTTTGTTTAAAAAAGTAAACTTTTACAATTTACCTATTGTGTGGTGTTTTTACTAAACATAATCTTATATAGTTTTATCTGTCTAGTTTCTATGTCATCAATGTTTTTCTATACTGTATGTGTCTATTTTTCAATTTTCAACATTTCATGTATCTGTCTTTGCCGACTTTGTTTTTTTGTGTGGGGTTAACAACATAACTATTTCCAAATACTAAATATTTTTTATATATAGTATTTTTAAATAGTATTGAGTGTATTGTGCAAATAGGACATGGATATTGGATATTATATGGATATGTTTGTTGCCTTAATTGCTGAATGTCATTGAGCAATTAGATTGACAAACTTTTCAATTTGCAATGTTTGATCACTTAGTTCAGGCCTGGCCAACCTGTGGCTCTCCAGCTGTTGTAAAACTACAAGTCCCATCATGCCTTGCCACAGTTTTGCTATTAGGGAATGCTAAAACTGTGGCAGGGCATGCTGGGATGTGCAGTTTCACTACATCTGGAGAGCCACAGGTTGGCCAGGCCTGACTTAGTTGTTCAATCACATTTCCATTCCTTAGGTTTTTTACTTTAGGGGGGAAAAAACTCACCTTTGTGCGATTGGTTGCTAAGTAGTGATTGCTATGCACATGTACGACAACTCTTCTGATGGTGGTGGTGCGAATCACTGCTATGCGAACGCATCGCTCGCCACTGTTATAGAATTGTAATCACCTTTTTTGCACTGTTGCACTTTTTGTGCAGTCATGCGAACTTGGTGTGTTTTTATGTGTGAGCGCACACATGCGATGAGTTGTCATTATGTAATCGGCTGCGTGCGAATGCATACAGCAGCGATCAGGTCAAGATCTTTACTTGTATTGCTCAACCCCACATTTGCAGAGGATGCATAAATGGTGGAAGAGGGTTCTCTTCAAATACAGTGTCAGAAATGTCAAACTCACACATAGCACTTGTGAATACCCTAATGGGCCCTACACACATGTATCCGTCGCTGAGCTGCCCGACGGCGGATATGGCCGACGGGTGACCCAGCGGCGGGGGCGAGGTGACGAGGGAAGTGAAGTTTCTTCACTCCCCCGTCACCCGGCTCCATAGCACTGCATGCTAAAATGTACGAGATTGTCCATATTGGCCTGCATGCATAAGCGACCCGGCACAAACGATGAATGAGCGCAGGCCCCCGCATCTTTCATCATTGGTGCCTACACACTGAACGATATGAACGAGAACATTCATATTGTGCAGTGCAATCTGTAAGTGTGTAAAGCCCTTTAGACTCTTTACAGGGATTTGTGAAGTATGTGAAGACACCGTTTGTTCTTCAGCCTTAGGGTGGGGTGTAATGCCACCGAGTCCAGCAGGCATGCGGGATGCCGCCTGAATTCTGCTCTTTTTTTTAAAAGTGACAATCATTTATAAGGCAAAACCATACCTTGTAAGTGATTATCCCGTTAAAAAAAGTCGGCCACCGAACTCGGTCAGCATTACATCCAGTCTCCAGTGTTTTTTCTGTGCTGATTTGCCTGATTTACAGGTGACATCTCATCTAGAGCAAGTAGGGATGCATCATCATGCAAGGTTACATAAGAAGATGCCTGTGTTTTGTACCAGCTTCCACAATAGGCATTCTAATGCAGTAGCACTAGTAGGACTGCCACTTGCAAAAAAGGCCATGGCCTGAGCCTTTCCTTGCCACTGCATGTGATGTATAGCATGTTGGCTTTTTGTTTTTCAGCAATAAATATTCCTTTTACTATTAGAGGTGATGTTTTCTTTACATTGTCAAATATTTTTTTGATTTTAAGTGCCCTTTCTTAAACCTTATTTCCCCTGGACAACCAACTTTAGTAGATGTTGAAGTATTATCATACCTAGTAGCAACCATAGCACTAGTACTGGGTTGCTGCTCCTGCTCTTCTATCAACTGATCCATGATTGGTTTTATTTTACAAAAAACAAGAAATTAATTTTTTTATACTTGCGAATTGTGTTTGGGTGTAGATGCAGAGCAGTCCCTAACCAATTTGATGCCTAGGCAAGATTTTGGCTGGTGCCCTGTAGCACTGCCTCTGACCCAGCACACATCTCCCAGGACACCACATATCACCCAGCAACACAGATCTGATAAGCAGCCTGCAACACCCATCACCCCTCACCCATAGCAATTCTCTTCCACAGAGCCCCACCATACACTAACCAGCAGAGAATAAATAAAAGGATAAAACGCAAAAGAAGGCAACTCCGACCAGAAAAAAATACTTAAAGTCACACAGCCTTTGACAGAAAAAAAATTATACATACATTAATAACACAACACACTGTGCCAAAAAAACACATCACTGCAAACCCCACCATGTACTTACCAGAAGAGAAAGAAAGGAAGGTGAAAATCCAAAAGAAAAAATGCCAACTCCAGCCAAATAACAACGTAACTTCACGTACCTTTTAAATATACATTATGATGTGAGGAGGGGAATGGAGGTAGCACAAACCCACACACTGAGCGTTATATAGTGTAAGTAGCACGGTCCCCCAGCAGCACAGAGTATATCAGGAGATACATAATGTGCTGTGCTATTTTTAAATTGGGTTTTCATTTTATTGATGTGTATAACATTTTACAAGCTTTTTTATACTATGTTATTTATACTGTGTGTTTAATATTTAAATTATTTTTTGTAAACAAACATTCTTAAAACCCCGGGCAACGCCGAGTACTCCAGCTAGTATATATGTGTATATATATATATATATATATATATATATATATACACTGCTCAATAAAATAAAGGGAACACTAAAATAACACATCCTAGATCTGAATGAATGACATGTTCTTATTAAATACTTTGTTATTTACATAGTTGAATGTGCTGACAACAAAATCACACAAAAATTATCAATGGAAATCAAATTTATTAACCCATGGAGGTCTGGATTTGGAGTCACACTCAAAATTAAAGTGGAAAAACACACTACAGGCTGATCCAACTTTGATGTAATGTCCTTAAAACAAGTCAAAATGAGGCTCAGTAGTGTGTGTGGCCTCCACGTGCCTGTATGACCTCCCTGCAACCCACACAAGTGGCTCAGGTAGTGCAACTCATCCAGGATGGCACATCAATGTGAGCTGTGGCAAGAAGGTTTGCTGTGTCTGTCAGCGTAGTGTCCAGAGCATGGAGGCGCTACCAGGAGACAGGCCAGTACATCAGGAGACTTGGAGGAGGCCGTAGGAGGGCAACAACCCAGCAGCAGGACCGCTACCTCCGCCTTTGTGCAAGGAGGAACAGGAGGAGCACTGCCAGAGCCCTGCAAAATGACCTCCAGTAAGCCACAAATGAGCATGTGTCTACTCAAACGATCAGAAACAGCCTCCTTGAGGGTGGTATGAGGGCCCGACGTCCACAGGTGGGGGTTGTGCTTACAGCCCAACAACGTGCAGGACGTTTGGCATTTGCCAGAGAACACCAAGATTGGCAAATTCGCCACTGGCGCCCTGTGGTCTTCACCGATGAAAGCAGGTTCTCACTGAGCACATGTGACAGACGTGACAGAGTCTGGAGATGCCAAGGAGAACGTTCTGCTGCCTGCAACATCCTCCAGCATGACCGGTTTGGCAATGGGTTAGTAATGATGTGGGGTGGCATTTCTTTGGGGGGCTGCGCAGCCCTCCATGTGCTCGCCAGAGGTAGCCTGACTGCCATTAGGTACCGAGATGAGATCCTCAGACCCCTTGTGAGACCATATGCTGGTGCGATTGGCCCTGGGTTCCTCCTAATGCAAGACAATGCTAGACCTCATGTGGCTGGAGTGTGTCAGCAGTTCCTGCAATATGAAGGCATTGATGCTATGGACTGGCCCGCCGGTTCCCCAGACCTAAATCCAATTGAGCACATCTGGGACATCATGTCTCGCTCCATCCACCAACGCTATGTTGCACCACAGACTGTCCAGGAGTTGGCGGATGCTTTAGTCCAGGTCTGGGAGGAGATCCCTCAGGAGACCATCCGCCACCTCATCAGGAGCATGCCCAGGCATTGTAGGGAGGTCATACAGGCACGTGGAGGCCACACACACTACTGAGCCTCATTTTGACTTGTTTTAAGGACATTACATCAAAGTTGGATCAGCCTGTAGTGTGTTTTTCCACTTTAATTTTGAGGGTGACTCCAAATCCAGACCTCCATGGGTTAATAAATTTGGTTTCCATTGATAATTTTTGTGTGATTTTGTTGTCAGCACATTCAACTATGTAAATAACAAAGTATTTAATAAGAATATTTCATTCATTCAGATCTAGGATGTGTTATGTTAGTGTTCCCTTTATTTTTTTGAGCAATATATATATATATATATATATATATGTATGTATATATATATATATATATATATGTATGTATATATATATATATATATATATATATATATATATATCCTATATAATTGCCCAGATCTGTCACTTTGTGACGGTGTGGATAATGCTGGGAGTGGCTAGGAGCTCTTATTGGATTAGCAGCAGTCCACAGCTGATTGGGTGAGAAATGCCCTCCCACACAGGTTACATCCATTGATATATGATTCTTGGCCTCATGATTGTAGATTTACCCTGTTGTTTTTTTTTCCAAATCAAGACTTTATTTTTAGGGAGTGTTTGTAGCCAAAGATTGTACCAACATTTTGTTCTTATTCCTAAATTCCTAAAAAAATAATAATTTTATCTTATCAAATTGTCAGATTAATTGTACCAATACATTAGGGAGTTTTCAGATTCAGAGAAATGTATCTCATTGGTTGCATATCGCATCCTTCTATCCTAGTCATCATACATAATTATATAGTATAGGGAAAAATCCTTAAAAAACTTATTTAACTAAATGCAAAATGCATCCCCATGGTGAAATTTTCCAGCATTTAATTAAATAAACTTTTTGAGGATTTTTGTAGTCCCTGACTGCCACTTCCTCCATGTATTAATTGTAAAACTATCAAATTCCCTATCTCCTATATAATAGCCCAGATCTGTCACTCTGTGACTGTGTGGATAACGCTGGGCGTGGCTAGGAGCTCTCATCGGGTTAGCAGCAGGTCTATCACACTCAGTCCACAGCTGATTGGGTGAGAAACACCCTCCCACACAGGATACATCCAATGGGAGGCTCTGCCCTTTGGCTGCTGTGTGTTCCCAGAGCAGGGTTAACAATGGGGCTGATGGAGCTGCAGCTCCAGGTCCACACCCCAAAATAGGCCCCACCGCATCTGCAGCAACATACCCTCCAACAATTTACACACAAAATATCGGAACAAATTTGAAAAGGGGGCGTGGCCATGGGTACAGTGGTGTGGCCATGCCCCTTTTCCTATACTTTCAAAAATCACTACAGACCTTAAAAAAAGGGTCTGTACCTGCCAAAAAGGTGCAGCTGGAGGGTATGCCACTACATCTGCAGCAAGTCTCTGTGCTGTAGATAGAGGAAAATAAAACTTTTACTGCAGCGTCCTATGGGGGTCATTCTGACCTGGTCACTTGCTGCAGTTCATTGCAGTGCAGTGATCAGGTCAGAACTGCACATGCGCCGGCACAACAATGCGCCGGCGCATGACTGACAGCCAATGGCTGTCATTGCCTAGCGATTGCCTCTGCCTAATTGAAAGGCAGCGGTGGTCGCTGGGGCATGGCGGCGTGTGGCCGCCATTTTGTGGGAACGGTCCAACCAACGCAGCCGCTGCAACCAGGGCACCAACGAGTAACTCCAGGCCAGCCACAGGTGCTGCGCTGGCTGGGAGTTACTCTTCAAGTACAAATGCATCGCCACTGTGCATAGATGTGTATGAAAGTGGTGCAGTGGAAGGCTTTCATAACCCTCCCTGTGCCGCATACTCCCTGCGCCCCGGAGCCTCCTCTGCGCGTTGTCATGACTGTGGTTTTTGTGAACCCGGTCTGTTAGTGAAGTCTGTGCGGGTGACTGGAGGACAATGTGTATATTAGGCTGGTCTGTAGGGATCAGCGAGGAGAAGGAGCTATCCCTGACCGGGGATCGAACCTGGGCCTTGGCAGAGGGAACCGTATCCTGACCACTGGATCACCAGGGACTTGGTGTTGATAGGAGGATGTTGAATGTATTGGTGAGATTTAACAGGATATAATGTCACAGAAGTAGGTGCTTGTGAACTCAAGGTTTATATGAAATAGGTTCTCTGGAGTTGCGCAGAACTGGGAGGAGAGCTGAAGACGTTGAACCGGACTGGTTACCGGTGAGACCGAGAACCGGGCTGGTTACCGGTGAGACTGGGACCCGCACTGTGAACCGGGTTGTGTACTGGTATACTGGAATGGAACTGTAATCGGGGCTGGTACCGGATATAACTGGAAATGCAACTGTAAGTAGAACAATGACTGTGGCTGTGACTTTAAGACAAGGCTGAAGAACACTGCGGCTGTGGCTTTAAAACGAGACTGAAGAATACTGCGGCTGTGGCTTTAAGACGAGACTGAAGAATACTGTGGCTGTGGCTTTAAGACGAGACTGTAGAATACTGCAGCTGTGACTTTAAGACGAGACTGAAAAATACTGCAGCTGTGACTTTAAGATGAGACGAATACTGGATATCAATGGTAACACAACTGTAATCCAGACTAGGTAGCAAAAGAGCAGAGTTTTACAGGAACCAAAGTACAAGTGTTACCTTTAGGGACCTCAGTTTCTAAGCTCAGACATAGCTGAGTGTGTGACACAAGGAACTGGCAGAGTCTGCAACTCAAGTCTCCTGACTGATACTTCCTGGTCCTTGGTGATTGGTGAGCAGAGTCAGGTGATTCAGAGAGTCTCAGGCTGGCACAGGATTGGATACTCCAGGTCAGGTGATCAGACACTGTCACGTCAGTACTATAGATTAGGCTCTGATGTGGAGTGAGGCCTAGCAGGCCGAAAGAACACTAAAGCCTGAACTCCTACAAATAAACAGAGGCTGCTGGCTTTTAGGCCTAAACTACAGATTGCTGAATTCAGATTCACACAGAAGGTTAATCACCACAGATGGAGCTCGTTTACTCTGCACTCAGGAAACTCATGGTACTGACAAGCTGTTTAGCCAATCAGAGCTCGCGCCTTGGCCGCCAATGAGAAGACGCCGCGGCGAGCCAATCGGAGCTCGCCGCGTCATAGCTCCGCCCGTTCCCAGCATCATATAAGAGACGCTGTGGAGCGGGAGAGCTCAGTCGGACGCCGGACGAGGAAGGAAGAAGAGCTCCTGGAGAAGAAAGAAGATCCCCTGCAGAAGACTGAAGACCGGGCGGCGACGGCGGCGGTAGCGGAGCCTACAGAGCCGGCGGCGAGGACGACCAAGAGGAAGACGTCGGCGGAGGAAGGCGCCCAGCAGCGGAAGTCCGGCGGAGAGTGCTGCAGCGTGTGGAGAGCAAAAGAGCTAACGAAGCTCCCCGCTGCAGCCTCTCCCACCGAGACAGGTAGGCGGCCTTGGACCACCTGCACCTATATTTAGTCCACCCTAGAGCACCAGGGACAGGCACTAGGCCTGCGGGGAATAACCAGGCCCTCTCGGCCTGTGCCACGGTAGTCAGGCCTCCTGCCTGTGCCCATCCAGGCCCTTCAGGCCTGTGCCCATCCAGGCCCTTCAGGCCTGCTCCCACAGTTCAGGCCTCCGGCCTGCGCCCACAGTTCAGGCCTCCGGCCTGCGCCCACAGTTCAGGCCTTCGGCCTGCGCCCACAGTTCAGGCCTCCGGCCTGCACCCACAGTTCCGGCCTACACGTCAGGCCCTCCAGGCCTGTGCCCACACGTCAGGCCCTCCAGGCCTGTGCCCACATGTCAGGCCCTCCAGGCCTGTGCCCACACGTCAAGCCCTCCAGGCCTGCGCCCTCGCCCAGGCTGTCACCTACTGCATCTTACAGGACTCGGGGTGGTTCTGTACAGACCGGCCCGGACAGGATCATTTGGAAGCGGGCCGTGTGGCAGCTTCCGAGGGGTTCGTGGTCGGACGTGAGGAGCCGGCTGGCCCCACGTGGTGTACACTACCGGGGATTAGGGAGTGTGGAGTAACGTCCCCGTCCCACGCGCCACTATTTCCCGGTAGTCTGGAGTGGACAGCCGTCCGCTCTGGATCCTTTGTTCACGTCCTCAGTTGAGAGCGGAAGGAAGTAGCTAGTGACC
The DNA here is from genome assembly GCF_028390025.1 of Pseudophryne corroboree. Taxonomy (NCBI): domain Eukaryota; kingdom Metazoa; phylum Chordata; class Amphibia; order Anura; family Myobatrachidae; genus Pseudophryne; species Pseudophryne corroboree. Next base: position 75,143,113 of record NC_086446.1, on the reverse strand, counting down.
AGCATTTGGTAAGTGGAATTGGTTATTCGGGGTTAACCTGTTGGACTGGGGAATTGTTCTACAGGCTTGTTGGTTAGCGAATGTGTTTTGTTAGTCCGGTCTCTGCTAGTTCGGAATAGAACCAGTAGCCTCAGTTGCTGAAGATAGTTTGCTGAGGCAGGTGTAGTTGGCTGTAAGTTGTTGTTGGCCGTTAGTGTAGCCTGCAGTTAGGGAGGCTGCTCTTCTTGCCCCAACAGGAGCGGAGAGGTGCGACCATCAAGGTGACCAGCAAGTTGGGAGTGAGTATTACTCTGTGTCTGTTTTGTCATCGTCCCCGTATATCGGTTGGGGGTTCGCTCACGGACGTGAGGACCCCTCTCACCACACAACGTGCGAGAGTGCGAGTGTGTGAGAACTGGGTAGCTGAGGCCTTTTGGCCAGTGATGACCTTCCGCCCAGCCGGTGAAGGTCGCTGCTACCCCTGACGCGCCCTGTACCTCTGACGGAGGTCGACACGCACATCTCAACCGGTACGTTCCTTCCTTCTAGGTTCTTCATCGACCACTGCAGGGAGGTGTTCGTGCTGGTGATTGATCCGGAAGGCAGAGCTCACTGACGCTTCTGGGTATCGTCTGTGACGGGAGTTGCCACAGGTGGGTGGAGTGACGACACCTGCATGGCAACAGGCACTATATCATTGTCCGGGCCTGTTACATTTGGCGTAGTCGGCAGGATGGACGAAGATCAGTCACACCTCGCCGCCGAGAAGACGTTAGGAGATGAGCCACGACGATCCGCCCGGAGGGACTCAGATGCCAGTTCCACTCAGGTGGCCCGGAGGGGGTCGGACGACGAGCGACGAAGGTCATCCCGTCGACTCAACGTCGGACCAGCCCTCGCCCACCTACCTCGGTATGGGCGTAATATGACCTTAGAGGACTGGAAAGCCCGACTAGAGGCGACTTTCCTTATCTACCGGGTGCCCGACGACCTGCGAGTGCCCCTCGCCCTGAATTCCCTGGAAGGCGAGGCTCGCCGGACGATCCTCTTACGACCTGAAGATGAACGTGAGGAACTGGAGGAGATCTACGATATACTGGGGGATATCTACGGGGACACCTCCTCAGCGGGAACCCTCCGGCAGCGCCTGTTTGGCCGGTTCCAGAGGGAGGACGAGTCCATACCCCAGTACGCCAACGCACTCCAGGAGATGATGGGAGAAGTGCGTCGAAAGGATCCCGATGGGTTTGGGGCACTCACCAACACCAGCCATATATTGCGGGACCAGTTCGCCATGGGACTAAGGAATGTGCCCTTGAGGCAGGTCATGCTGGATAAAATATCCCAGGATGACACCTTGACCTTCCATCAGGTAGAAATTGACGCCGTAGCCAGGGACCGCAATGCCAATTACGGACCTCACGCTGTGTTCCCACAATGGGTGCAACCGGTGTCCGCGCCAGTGGGTAGCAAGGAAACCAACCCATTGGAAACCTGTGTGCAAGATCTAAAAGAAACCTTCCTCCGGGTGACCAAAGAGATGAGGGAAGAAGTCGCCCAACTGCGGGATGAAGTGTACCTGCGGGACCACCAGGGTACGGAGTCCAGGTCCCGAGAGAGGGACACCAGACGGCCCCGTGGACGGAGCACTGGACCAGATAGCCGTCCTGGAGAGGGCCGGGGCCCTCGTTGTTACCGCTGCCATCGGTATGGGCATATTGCCCGAACCTGTACGGAAGCGATCTTGGAGGCACAGTTAAACTGACCTCCCTCGCGGTAACGGGACCACCCGTGAGGGAGAGCGACGAGGAGAAGTCAGCCATTAACGAACAGGCTGAATTGGTAGGAGAGTGTCCCATAGTAGTCGGCCGCCTTGGGGGGGAAAGATCAGTCCTGCCTGTTGGATACCGGCTCTCAGGTATCCACCATGTCTGAGGCATGTTTTTTGGAACACTACGCTCATCTCAAGGGTGAGGTGTCTGAGAGCTTCATTACCCTCACGGCGGCTAATAATCTGCCCATCCCCGTGGTGGGGGTGGTGTGGATTGAAATGGAAGTTTGTGGCCAAAACCTGGGCAGAAAGGGGCTGCTGGTAGTTAGTAGTCCCGGACTGAGCCATGGCCCGGTAATCCTCGGAATGAATGTGCTCCGACATCTCGATCAGCAATTATTCCAGGAAAATGGACCACGATATTGGAAGAGTCTGGGAGTTCAGCATCCTGTCCAGCAGGCTCTCCAACAGGTGGGACGACAACAAGGAGCCAGGGGCCTAGGGGCTATCGATGAACACGTGGGCCTTTTGAAGATTGGTCACCACCAGCGCCTGGAGTTACCCCCTCGTCAAGAGATCCTTATCCCTTTGGAGGTACGGACTCACCAGAGCCTAAATGGCATGGAGGTAATGGTAGAGCAAACAGATGTGCTAGGGGTAGGGTCTGGGGTGATGATGGCTCGTACCGTGTCGGTGGTGACCGGGGGAAAGGTCTCCGTCCGTTTCTGTAACCTCACGACCAGCTTTGTCGAATCCCAGCTACAGCCAGAGGCTTCGCTAGCATGGGCATTGTCTGTTCGAGTGGAAGAGCTGGAAGAGGCCAGCCCCGAGTGGAACGGTACGGTTATCCGAACACAGATGGACGTGTCGCTGGAAGAGTGCGCGGCCGGGGATGTGGCTAAGTTGGACCAGATGCTCTGGAATCGGCAGAAAGTTTTCTCGCGACATGAGGAGGATTTCGGATACATGGATGACCTGCAACATGAGATTCGCACCGGAGATGCCCCCCCTGTTCGAGAACGGTATCGGCCGATACCTCCCCGTTTGTATCAAGAAGTAAAGACAATGCTGCGTCAGATGCTGGACAATCACGTGATCCAGGAGAGTAAGAGTCTATGGGCAGCACCCATAGTCCTAGTCCGAAAGAAGGACGGGACTATCCGTTTTTGTGTGGACTATCGGAAGTTGAACAGTTGCGCCGTCCGTGATGCTTACCCTCTCCCCAGGATCGAGGAGTCACTAGCCGCGTTGGGCAATGCAAAATTATTTTCAACCTTGGACCTGGCCAGTGGATACTGGCAAGTACCTGTGGCCCCACAGGATAGGGAGAAGACCGCGTTTGTTACTCCCATGGGATTGTTCGAATTTTGTCGCATGCCGTTTGGGTTGAACAATGCGCCCGCCACGTTCTACTGGATGATGGAAAGATGTTTGGGAGATTTGAATTTTGAGGCCTTACTGATCTACCTGGACGACATCATCGTGTTTGCAGCAACCTTGGAGGAACACTTTGCTCGACTTGACATGGTTCTCCAGCGGTTGGAGAAGTATGGTCTGAAGCTTAAGCCTCGGAAGTGCCATCTGTTGAAATCCAGTTTGGAGTATCTCGGGCATGTGGTGTCCCGCGATGGAGTATACCCAACCCCCAGCAAGGTTGCGGCAGGAGTGGAAGGTGCCCACCACTGTCACAGAACTGCGGGCGTTCCTGGGTTTGGTGGGAAATTACCGACGCTTCATCAAAGACTTTGCCCGGATCGCAGAACCCCTACATGCGTTGCTTCGAGGGATTGCGACCACGAGGAAAGCAACCCTGGAGACATGGGGAGGAGCGCAGGACCTGGCCTTTAACCAACTGAAGGAAAGTCTCACGGAGGCTCCGGTGTTAGGGTATGCAGATTTTGAGAAGCCCTTCATTTTACACACGGATGGAAGTCTGCATGGGTTGGGTGCGGTCTTAGCTCAAGTTCAGAGCTCAATCGGACGCCGGACGAGGAAGGAAGAAGAGCTCCTGGAGAAGAAAGAAGATCCCCTGCAGAAGACTGAAGACCGGGCGGCGACGGCAGCAGCGGACCCTACAGAGCCGGCGGCGAGGATGATGAAGAGGAAGACGTCGGTGGAGGAAGGCGCCCAGCAGCGGAAGTCCGGCGGAGAGTGCTGCAGCGTGTGGAGAGCAAAAGAGCTAACGAAGCTCCCCGCTGCAGCCTCTCGCACCGAGACAGGTAGGCGGCCTTGGGCCACCTGCACCTATATTTAGTCCACCCTAGAGCACCAGGGACAGGCACTAGGCCTGCGGGGAATAACCAGGCCCTCTCGGCCTGTGCCACGGGGAATTTTTCTACTGGCTTGTTGGTTAGCAAATGTGTTTTGTTAGTCCGGTCTCTGCTAGTTCGGAATAGAACCAGTAGCCTCAGTTGCTGAAGATAGTTTGCTCAGGCAGGTGTAAGTTGTTGTTTGCCGTTAGTGTAGCCTGCAGTTAGGGAGGCTGCTCTTCTTGCCCCAACAGGAGCGGAGAGGTGCGACCATCAAGGTGACCAGCAAGTTGGGAGTGAGTATTACTCTGTGTCTGTTTTGTCATCGTCCCCGTATATCGGTTGGGGGTTCGCTCACGGACATGAGGACCCCTCTCACCACAGAACGTGCGAGAGTGCAAGTGTGTGAGAACTGGGTAGCTGAGGCCTTTCGGCCAGTGATGACCTTCCGCCCAGCCGGTGAAGGTCGCTGCTACCCCTAACGCGCCCTGTACCTCTGACGGAGGTCGACACGCACGTCTCAACCGGTACGTTCCTTCCTTCTAGGTTCTTCATCGACCACTGCAGGGAGGTGTTCGTGCTGGTGATTGATCCGGAAGGCGGAGCTCCCTGACACTTCTGGGTATCGTCTGTGAAGGGAGTTGCCACAGGTGGGTGGAGTGACGACACCTGCACGGCAGCAGGCACTATATCATTGTCCGGGCCTGTTACACTGTTTGCACAGCCCTCTAGCACAAGCGATCGCACACCTGCACACACACAATACACCCTCCCACACACCGTAGGCGGCGACTACCTGATCACAGGGATGCAAAAACCGCACCCTAGCGATCAGGTCTGAATTATCCCCTGAGGCACACTGTAGCAGAGAAATTAGCCTCCGCTCATCCAGAAAAGGATCAGCACTTCTGCATTAAATGGGCAATCCTGACATTTCTCAGTGTGTGCGTCACACTTTATAATCTGAGCAATGGTGGTCATTCCGAGTTGATCGCAGCCAGCAACTTTTAGCTGCTGCTGCGATCAATAGTCCACACTTACGGGGGAGTGTGTTTTAGCTTAGCAGGGCTGTGATCGCTTGTGTAGCCCTGCTAAGCTAAAAAAAATTTCAAGTAGAAGTACAGCAGCCCCGGACATACTTACCCTGTGTGATGGATCCAGCGATGATGGGCCCGTCTTTGACGTCACTCCTCCTCCCTCCGTTGTCCTCGACATGCCTGCGTTTTACTCACCACTTCCCGAAAACGCTCTCCAATGGTCCGGATTCGCCCATCCACGCCTCCTTCCTGTCAATCTTCTTAGCGTCGGTAGCCGCGAAGTAACCCGGCAACCCCTGTCGCCGGGCAACATCACGCATGCGCACTGCGCCCGCCGCGCATGCGTATTCCACACCTATTCGCACCGCAGCGAGAAACCGCTGCGTGCGAACGGGTCGGAATGACCCCCAATGTGCGTAGTAGTCAGGGAAATGTCACATGGCTACAATGAGAGCTTTTTTTTAATCTTCATCTTTTCCCATCCCCCCAAAAATGCTTTCTTTCAAGGAACTTGTAACATTACCCTGCATGCACGTAGCTTGGTAGGTGTGATTTGCGCAGTTGTCACATGGGCCTTAGGTCTTCGAGAAGTCCCCGATAACAGACATTTATGTTGAACAGATTTGTTAAAGCAATTATATATATCCGCTAAAGAAATAATTTGTGCTGCTTTAAGAAACTCTATGGGCGGGATCAGAGGCAGAACTACCGCCAGTGCAACCAGTGCATTGCACTGGGGCCCGCCACTGTCCAGGGAACCAAAGCATGTAATGAGTCAAACTGACTCATTACATGCCGCTGTGTGCTGCGGGAAACCGCTGCCCGCAGCACACAGCCGCCCGAACAGAGAGGAGAGGAGCGCAGCGGTACGGGGGAAGGAGGAGGAGGGAGGTGGAGGAGGGAGCCGCAGCAGCGTTTTACTACTTGTTGAGGCGCTGCTGCTGCTGTCCCTCTGCTTCACTATAGGGTGTCTTCCGATAACAGCCTATAGTGAAGCAGAGGGACAGCAGCAGCAGCGCCTCCACCAATAACACAGCGCTGCTGCGGCTCCCTCCTCCACCTCCCTCCTCCTCCTTCTCTCCTGCCCGGGAATCATGATCAGAAAAAGCTGCACCGAGGAGCCTGAGCCAGCGGAGAGGGTAAGTATAATTCATTCTTTCTTTCTTTCTTTCTTTCTTTCTTTCTTTCTTTCTTTCTTTCTTTCTTTCTCTGTTTCTTTCTTTCCATGTACAAAAAGGGGGACTGTCTGCCGCAATGTGTAAAAAGGGGGACTGTCTGCCGCAATGTGTAAAAAGGGGGACTGTCTGCCGCAATGTGTAAAAAGGGGGAATCTGCCTGACGCAATGTGTAAAAAGGGGGACTGTCTGCCGCAATGTGTAAAAAGGGGGACGCTGTCTGCCGCAATATGTAAAAATGGGGAATCTGCCTGCCGCAATGTGTAAAAAGGGGGAATCTGCCTGCCGCAATGTGTAAAAACGGGGAATATGCCTGCCGTAATGTGTAAAAAGGGGGAATCGTTGCCGCAATGTGTAAAAAGGGAGAATCTGCCTGCTGTTATGTGTAAAAAGGGGGACGCTGTCTGCCATTATGTGTAAAAAGTGTACGCTGTCTGCCGCTATGTTTAACAAGGGCACGCTGTCTGCCGTTATGTGTAAAAAGGGGGAATATGTCTGCTGTAATGTGTAAAAAGGGGGAATCGTTGCCGCAATGTGTAAAAAGGGGGAATCTGCCTGCCGTTATGTGTAAAAAGTGTACGCTGTCTGCCGTTATGTGTAAATAGTGTACGCTGTCTTCCGTTATGTGTAAAAAGGGGATGCTGTCTGCCGTTATGTGTAAAAAGTGCACGCTGTCTGCCACTATGTGTAAAAAGGGCACGCTGTCTGCCGTTATGTGTAAAAAGTGTATGCTGTCTGTCGTTATGTGTAAAAAGTGTACGCTGTCTGCCGTTATGTGTAAAAAGGGGATGCTGTCTGCCGTTATGTGTAAAAAGTGCACGCTGTCTGCCACTATGTGTAAAAAGTGCACGCTGTCTGCCACTATGTGTAAAAAGGGCACGCTGTCTGCCTTTATGTGTAAAAAGGTGACGCTGTCTGCTGTAATGTGTAAAAAGGGGGACGCTGTCTGCCGTAATGTGTAAAAAGGGGACGCTGTCTGCCGTAATGTGTAAAAAGAGGAATCTGTCCGCTGTAAGGTGTAAAAGGGTCTCTACCTGGTGTAGTGGTGCTACTGTGCGGCATAATTTGAATAATGGAGACTACTGTGCACCGTTCTATGAATTGGTATTATTTTGTGGCCACACCCCTTCCCTACGAAGCCACGCCACTATGTATTTTTGTGCGCGCCTATGGCACGCACTGCCCCTATTTTGCATGCAGGGGTGGGGCTCCGATGCCGTTTCTTGCACACAGTGCTAAAATGTCTAGTTACGGCACTGTTGCTAGGTATCCATTTCTCTGGCCCTGAGCAGGTCCCCCTCACCAGATCCTCTCGAGGGGTGAGGGGGTGGACTTGGATGGGATGAGGGGGGGGGCAAAGCATTTTGTCGCACCTGGGCCCACCGCTCGCTAGTTCCGCCACGGGGCGGGATATAGCTTCAAAATGTGATTGAAGATCCAAACGGATCTCTCCCAGCACTGCCCACTGCGGAGCACATTATTCTGCTCATGTGTAGAAGGACTGCTGGGACATAGCCCCCTCCCTTTCATGCACTCAAGAAGTATTACTAAATTGATTGAGCAGCTATCATTTTATATTGCAGTCCTTCTATTGCAAAGGACAGCACTTATCGGGAGAGCTGTCCATTGCGATTTTAATCACATTTCTAGTTACAAACAGTGTTTACCCAATAAGTTGCAGTCAGACAGTAGTGGATGCTATGCAGTATGTGATGAAACTAGTGATGTGCACCGGATATTTTTCGGGTTTTGTGTTTTGGTTTTGGATTCGGTTCCGTGGCCGTGTTTTGGATTCGGACGCGTTTTGGCAAAAGCTCCCTGAAATTTTTTGGTCGGATTCGGGTGTGTTTTGGATTCGGGTGTATTTTTACAAAAAAACCCTCAAAAACAGCTTAAATCATAGAATTTGGGGGTCATTTTGATCCCATAGTATTATTAACCTCAATAACCATAATTTCCACTCATTTTCAGTCTATTCTGAACACCTCACACCTCACAATATTATTTTTAGTCATAATATTTGCACTGAGGTCGCTGGATGGCTAAGCTAAGCGACCCAAGTGGCCGACACAAACACCTGGCCCATCTAGGAGTGGCACTGCAGTGTCAGACAGGATGGCAGATTTAAAAAATAGACCCCAAACAGCACATGATGCAAAGAAAAAAAGAGGTGCAATGAGGTAGCTGTGTGACTAAACTAAGCGACCCAAGTAGCCGACACAAACACCTGGCCCATCTAGGAGTGGCACGGCAGTTTTCTAGCGAGAGTATGAGTGCTTCCATCCTCATGTGAATCTGAACCACTAGCCAAGAACATAGGCCAGGGCCTCAGCCGTTCCTTGCCACTCCGTGTCGTAAATGGCATATTGGCAAGTTTACGCTTCTCATGAGACGCTTTTAATTTTGATTTTTGGGCCATTTTACTGAATTTTTGTCGTATACTTGACGACACAGAGGTAGAGCAGTGGACTACTGTACCGTACTGCTATATATATATATATACTGGTGGTCAGCAAAATTCTGCACTGTCCTCCTACTATATATACTGCGCACAACTAAAATGTAGCACAGGTATGGATGGATAGTATACTTGACGACACAGAGGTAGGTAGAGCAGTGGACTACTGTACCGAACTGCTATATAATACTGGTGGTCAGCAAAATTCTGCACTGTCCTCCTACTATATACTACAATGCAGCACAGATATGGAGCGTTTTTCAGGCATAGAACGTAGATATTATCAGCACAGTGAGCACAGAAATTTGCAAGCACACTGAGCACAGATATTTGCAGCACACTGAGCACAGATATTTGCAGCACACTGAACACAGAAACTGAGAGAACGCTGCACGTCCTCTCGCTATTATCTCCAATGCACGAGTGAAAATGGCGGCGATGCGCGGCTCCTTATATAGAATACGAATCTCGCGAGAATCTAACAGCGGGATGATGACGTTTGGGTGCGCTCGGGTTAACCGAGCAAGGCGGGAAGATCCGAGTCTGCCTCGGAACCGTGTAAAATGGGTGAAGTTCGGGGGGGTTCGGATCTTGAGGAACCGAACCCGCTCATCACTAGATGAAACACGATCTAACCAGTACAGCCTTTGCTGCAAAACTAAAAGCTACAGTAAGACAGACTAATCAATGAGAAAGAATTCTCCACTGTGCTTTAATGTAGCCGTGAGAAAATGATTTATGCTAAAATCATAAAGAGCACATCAGTGAATATATGAGGTTTGAATAATACTTAACCCTCTCACCACCATCTGTAGTTGTCCGCGCCCCCCCCCCCACCCCATTTCCTAATCATTCATAGCCAGATTAAGGGGGGGGTCTTAGGGCATACGATACCCCGGCCAGAGCACACCTACATCGATAGCTTTCCCTCTCACATAATAGCAGAACCAGACAGCCAGAATGCGAGGAGGGCAGTATACAGTTCAGGCAGAGTATCCGGTTTTATGAGCTACTGAATGAGCTTTCCGACCAGAGGAGAGATAGGAGGGTGGAGTGTAAGTGACACAGGGATCCCAGCTTCTCCTTCCTGACTGGGTGTCTGAGTTCAGTGTAATCTGTAATCTAATGAGGTCTAGGGATAGAGAGAGACACAGACATATAGAGTCCTCCTGAGTCCTGTCCCAGTGTGTAAGTAGTACAGAGGCTGCTGCTGTTCTTGATTGTGACAAGATAAATTATTAAAAAAAAATTCTATGTGTATTCTAAGGTTGTTTAAGTTGTCTTTGTTCCACTACAAGAAAATTAGGTAAAGTTATAATCGGTACCCAGGCATTATTAAACTATTAGTTTAAATCTAATATACCGCATTGGGTTAAATTTAATATACACAATCCATACATAGGTAAATAAAAAATAAAAGCGCTGTATTCACGGACTCCAAAAATACTTTATTTGCTCCACTCTGCTGTTACCAGCACGCCGCTGGTTTCTTTACAAGCTGCCTCACAGACCGGGACAGCAATCAAACACTCAGCGCCGCACGGCGCATGTGAGTAGCGGCCGGAGAGTGCAGCGAGACGGAGAGGGGGAACCAGCCGGAGGAGGACGGAAGCCGACAGACATCACCACCGCGATAAGGTTGCTAGTATAGGGACAGTTAGGTGACCGGGACTTCATTTATACGTACCTCCATCAGACGGCATATATGGAACCTCTTCAATTACATCTGGAGACCGCAAGACAATCATGAAAAGGGCTGTAAACATTTACTAACTTCCTTTTTATTTTCAGGTATTGCACTATTCTTTTATATACAAACTGTTACATACCACATACACTCATTATACATACTATCAAGCGCTTTGTTACATTCTTTACAATCGATACAGCCTAACATGACCCAGTCCTGGAGGGATAACATGCTGTACTAAGTTATGATTGCAATCACCTGTGTTGAAACACCTTTCTTATCTATTAAATAGTTCAACACAGGTAACACCAATCATATATTAAGAGGGAAGTCCAGATAAGAGATTATTTTGTCCCTCCTGGAATGGATCACGTTGGGGGGTATACACAATTTAAAATACAGTTCACCACCTTCCACCGGGGGCCCCCTTGACTTAAGTGCCCCGGGCACCCCCAAGGCTTAATCCGGATCTGAAATCATTAGTAGGATGGCTGACATTGGTGGACTTTACCATAAGCATACCTAGCTACGTCCCTGACCTAAGCGCCATTGTGCCCCAAACGCATACCTCCCAACATGACCCTCTCCAGGAGGGACAGAATGCTCTGCTTCTGGACTTCCCTTTTAATTTGTGATTGCCATCACCTGATTTTAACAGGTGAATAGATAAGAAAGGCGTTTCAGCACAGGTGCCGGCAATCATATGTTAGGTGGGAAGTCCAGGAGCAGAGCATTCTGTCCCTCCTGGAGAGGGTCATGTTGGGAGGTATGCAAACGCTGGGGTAATGTGACATTGGTAAATGCTCAGGTGACTTACAATTTTCCCTGTAGCTTTCAGCCAGTGGTTTCACCCTGAGCTATAACCATACTTGCCTACCTGACCCTCTCCATGAGGGAGAAAATACTCTGTTCCTGGACTTTCCTGGTAATGTATGATTGCCATCACCTGTGGTGAAACACCTTTCTTATCAATTAACTAGCTCACCACAGGTGATGGCAATCATATATTACCAGGAAAGTCCAGGAACAGAGCATTTTCTCCCTCATGGAGAGGGTCAGGTAGGCAAGTATGGCTATAACCCACCCCCAGTTAGGTTGCCCTCCCTTTGGAAGTGAATATATTACATAACTTAAAATAGTGCTCTGTTAAAAAACAATAAACCTGCTGCTCGAATTGCATATATAGGGTGTTTATCTAGCACTAATAAAAGAAACAGAATACATAAATAGATTATGCAACACTTGCTCCCTTATTTAAACCCATTCACTTATGAAACACCAGGTGTATAACTAATAATAAGAATTTACTTACCGATAATTCTATTTCTCGTAGTCCGTAGTGGATGCTGGGGACTCCGTCAGGACCATGGGGAACAGCGGCTCCGCAGGAGACAGGGCACAAAAGTAAAAGCTTTAGGATCAGGTGGTGAGCACTGGCTCCTCCCCCTATGACCCTCCTCCAAGCCTCAGTTAGGATACTGTGCCCGGACGAGCGTACACAATAAGGAAGGATTTTGAATCCCGGGTAAGACTCATACCAGCCACACCAATCACACTGTACAACCTGTGATCTGAACCCAGTTAACAGCATGATAACAGCGGAGCATCTGAAAAGATGGCTCACAACAATAATAACCCGATTTTTGTAACAATAACTATGTACAAGTATTGCAGACAATCCGCACTTGGGATGGGCGCCCAGCATCCACTACGGACTACGAGAAATAGAATTATCGGTAAGTAAATTCTTATTTTCTCTGACGTCCTAAGTGGATGCTGGGGACTCCGTCAGGACCATGGGGATTATACCAAAGCTCCCAAACGGGCGGGAGAGTGCGGATGACTCTGCAGCACCGAATGAGAGAACTCCAGGTCCTCCTCAGTCAGGGTGTGCCCCTGACCAAGTATCAGCTCGGCAAAGTTGTAAAGCCGAGACCCCTTGGGCAGCCGCCCAAGATGAGCCCACCTTCCTTGTGGAATGGGCATTTACATATTTTGGCTGTGGCAGGCCTGCCACAGAATGTGCAAGCTGAATTGTACTACACATCCAACTAGCAATCGTCTGCTTAGAAGCAAGAGCACCCAGTTTGTTGGGTGCATACAGGATAACAGCAAGTCAGTCTTCCTGACTCCAGCGGTCCTGGAAACTATATTTTCAGGGCCCTGACAACATCTAGCAACTTGGAGTCCTCCAAGTCCCTAGTAGCCGCAGGTACCACAATAAGCTGGTTCGGGTGAAACACTGACACCACCTTAGGGAGAAACTGGGGATGAGTCCGCAGCTCTGCCCTGTCCGAATGGACAATCAGATATGGGCTTTTTGAGACAAACGCCGCCAATTCTGACACCCGCCTGGCCGAGGCCAGGGCCAACAGCATGGTCACTTTCCCTGTGAGATATTTCAAATCCACAGATTTGAGCGGTTTAAACCAATGTGATTTTAGGAATCCCAGAACTACGTTGAGATCCCACAGTGCCACTGGAGGCACAAAAGGGGGTTGTATATGCAGTACTCCCTTGACAAACTTCTGGACTTCAGGAACTGAAGCCAATTCTTTCTGGAAGAAAATCGACAGGGCCGAAATTTGAACCTTAATGGACCCCAATTTGAGGCCCATAGACACTCCTGTTTGCAGGAAATGCAGGAAACGACCGAGTTGAAATTTCTTCATGGGGCCTTCCTGGCCTCACACCACGCAACATATTTTCGCCACCTGTGGTGATAATGTTGTGCGGTCACCTCCTTCCTGGCTTTGACCAGGGTAGGAATGACCTCTTCCGGAATGCCTTTTTCCCTTAGGATCCGGCGTTCAACCGCCATGCCGTCAAACGCAGCCGCGGTAAGTCTTGGAACAGACATGGTACTTGCTGAAGCAAGTCCCTTCTTAGCGGCAGAGGCCATGAGTCCTCTGTGAGCATCTCTTGAAGTTCCGGGTACCAAGTCCTTCTTGGCCAATCCGGAGCCACGAGTATAGTTCTTACTCCTCTACGTCTTATAATTCTCAATACCTTGGGTATGAGAAGCAGAGGAGGGAAGACATACACCGACTGGTACACCCACGGTGTTACCAGAACGTCCACAGCTATTGCCTGAGGGTCTTTTGACCTGGCGCAATACTTGTCCAGTTTTTTGTTCAGGCGGGACGCCATCATGTCCACCTTTGGTTTCCAACGGTTCACAATCATGTGGAAGACTTCCCGATGAAGTCCCCACTCTCCCGGGTGGAGGTTGTGCCTGCTGAGGAAGTCTGCTTCCCAGTTGTCCACTCCCGGAATGAACACTGCTGACAATGCTATCACATGATTTTCCGCCCAGCGAAAAATCCTTGCAGTTTCTGCCATTGCCCTCCTGCTTCTTGTGCTGCCCTGTCTGTTTACGTGGGCGACTGCCGTGATGTTGTCCCACTGGATCAATACCGGCTGACCTTGAAGCAGAGGTCTTGCTAAGCTTAGAGCATTGTAAATTGCCCTTAGCTCCAGTATATTTATGTGGAGAAAAATCTCCAGACTTGATCACACTCCCTGGAAATTTTTTCCCTGTGTGACTGCTCCCCAGCCTCTCAGGCTGGCCTTCGTGGTCACCAGCATCCAATCCTGAATGCCGAATCTGCGGCCCTCTAGAAGATGAGCACTCTGTAACCACCACAGGAGAGAAACCCTTGTCCTTGGAGATAGGGTTATCCGCTGATGCATCTGAAAATGCGATCCTGACCATTTGTCCAGCAGATCCCACTGAAAAGTTCTTGCGTGGAATCTGCCGAATGGAATCGCTTCGTAATAAGCCACCATTTTTCCCAGGACTCTTGTGCAATGATGCACTGACACTTTTCCTGGTTTTAGGAGGTTCCTGACTAGCTCGGATAACTCCCTGGCTTTCTCCTCCGGGAGAAACACCTTTTTCTGGACTGTGTCCAGAACCATCCCTAGGAACAGCAGACGTGTCGTCGGAAACGGCTGCGATTTTGGATATTTAGAATCCACCCGTGCTGTCGTAGAACTACTTGAGATAGTGCTACTCCGACTTCCAACTGTTCTCTGGACCTTGCCCTTATCAGGAGATCGTCCAAGTAAGGGATAATTAAGACGCCTTTTCTTTGAAGAAGAATCATCATTTCGGCCATTACTTTGGTAAAGACCCGGGGTGCCGTGGACAATCCAAACGGCAGCGTCTGAAACTGATAGTGACAGTTCCGTACCACGAACCTGAGGTACCCTTGGTGAGAAGGGCAATTTGGGACATGGAGGTAAGCATCCTTGATGTCCAGGGACACCATATAGTCCCCTTCTTCCTGGTTCGCTATCACTGCTCTGAGTGACTCCATCTTGATTTGAACCTTTGTATGTAAGTGTTCAAAGATTTCCCATTTAGAATAGGTCTCACCGAGCCGTCTGGCTTCAGTACCACAATATAGTGTGGAATAATACCCCTTTCCTTGTTGTAGGAGGGGTACTTTGATTATCACCTGCTGGGAATACAGCTTGTGAATTGTTTCCAATACTGCCTCCCTGTCGGATGAAGACGTTGGTAAAGCAGACATCAGGAGCCTGCGAGGGGGAGACGTCTCGAATCTCCAGTTTGTACCCCTGGGATACTACTTGTAGGATCCAGGGGTCCACTTGCGAGTGAGCCCACTACGCGCTGAACTCTTGAGACGACCCCCCACCGCACTTGAGTCCGCTTGTACGGCCCCAGCGTCATGCTGAGGACTTGGCAGAAGCTGTGGAGGGCTTCTGTTCCTGGGAATGGGCTGCCTGCTGCAGTCTTCTTCCCTTTCCTCTATCCCTGGGCAGATATGACTGGCCTTTTGCCCGCTTGCCCTTATGGGGACGAAAGGACTGAGGCTGAAAAGACGGTGTCTTTTTCTGCTGAGATGTGATTTGGGGTAAAAAAGGTGGATTTTCCAGCTGTTGCCGAGGCCACCAGGTCCGATGGACCGACCCCAAATAACTCCTCCCCTTTATACGGCAATACTTCCATGTGCCGTTTGGAATCTGCATCACCTGACCACTGTCGTGTCCATAAACATCTTCTGGCAGATATGGACATCGCACTTACTCTTGATGCCAGAGTGCAAATATCCCTCTGTGCATCTCGCATATATAGAAATGCATCCTTTAAATGCTCTATAGTCAATAAAATACTGTCCCTGTCAAGGGTATCAATATTTTCAGTCAGGGAATCCGACCAAGCCACCCCAGCGCTGCACATCCAGGCTGAGGCGATCGCTGGTCGCAGTATAACACCAGTACCTTTTTAGGATATTTTCCAGCCTCTCAGCTGGCTCCTTGAGGGCGGCCCTATCTGGAGACGGTACCGCCACTTGTTTTGATAAGCGTGTGAGCGCCTTATCCACCCTAAAGGGTGTTTCCCAACGCGCCCTAACTTCTGGCGGGAAAGGGTATACCGCCAATAATTTTCTATCGGGGGAAACCCACGCATCATCACACACTTCATTTAATTTATCTGATTGAGGAAAAACTACAGGTAGTTTTTTCACACCCCACATAATACCCTTCTTGTGGTACTTGTAGTATCAGAAATATGTAACACCTCCTTCATTGCCCTTAACATGTAACGTGTGGCCCTAAAGGAAAATACGTTTGTTTCTTCACCGTCGACACTGGAGTCAGTGTCAGTGTCTGTGTCGACCGACTGAGGTAAATGAGCGTTTTACAGCCCCTGGCGGTGTTTGAGACGCCTGGACAGGTACTAAATTGTTTGCCGGCCGTCTCATGTCGTCAACCGACCTTGCAGCGTGTTGACATTATCACGTAATTCCTTAAATAAGCCATCCATTCCGGTGTCGACTCCCTAGAGAGTGACATCACCATTTCAGGCAATTGCTCCGCCTCCTCACCAACATCGTCCTCATACATGTCGACACACACGTACCGACACACAGCACACACACAGGGAATGCTCTGATAGAGGACAGGACCCCACTAGCCCTTTGGGGAGACAGAGGGAGAGTTTGCCAGCACACACCAAAAACGCTATAATTATACAGGGACAACCTTTATATAAGTGTTTTTCCCTTATAGCATTTTAATATATATATACATATCGCCAAATAAGTGCCCCCCCTCTCTGTTTTAACCCTGTTTCTGTAGTGCAGTGCAGGGGAGAGCCTGGGAGCCTTCCCACCAGCATTTCTGTGAGGGAAAATGGCGCTGTGTGCTGAGGAGAATAGGCCCCGCCCCCTTTTCGGCGGGCTTCTTCTCCCGTTTTTCTGAGACCTGGCAGGGGTTAAATACATCCATATAGCCCCCAGGGGCTATATGTGATGTATTTTTAGCCAGAATAAGGTACTATCATTGCTGCCCAGGGCGCCCCCCCCCAGCGCCCTGCACCCTCAGTGACCGCTGCTATGAAGTGTGCTGACAACAATGGCGCACAGCTGCAGTGCTTTGCGCTACCTTATGAAGACTGAAGAGTCTTCTGCCGCCGTTTCTGGACCTTCACTTTTCGGCATCTGCAAGGGGGGTCGGCGGCGCGGCTCCGGGACGAACCCCAGGGTGAGACCTGTGTTCCGACTCCCTCTGGAGCTAATGGTGTCCAGTAGCCTAAGAAGCCAATCCATCCTGCACGCAGGTGAGTTCACTTCTCTCCCCTAAGTCCCTCGTAGCAGTGAGCCTGTTGCCAGCAGGACTCACTGAAAATAAAAAACCTAACAAACTTTTACTCTAAGCAGCTCTTTAGGAGAGCCACCTAGATTGCACCCTTCTCGGCCGGGCACAAAAATCTAACTGAGGCTTGGAGGAGGGTCATAGGGGGAGGAGCCAGTGCACACCACCTGATCCTAAAGCTTTTACTTTTGTGCCCTGTCTCCTGCGGAGCCGCTGTTCCCCATGGTCCTGACGGAGTCCCCAGCATCCACTTAGGACGTCAGAGAAAAGGTGATACCAGGAGAGATATCCACTCACCCAATTAATAAAAGGATAATCACCTTTAAAATCTTGTCATTTAATCATAGGAAGGCCATATACAAGTGTTCTTTAGTATGCATTTCTCACAAAAAAATGCCGAATAATGTAGCAGCATTGATTGATGGAGAGCTCTGCTATGATAAAGTGACACAGAATGATAGAAAGCGCCTCACCTTATAATCTGATACAACAACTGTGTCCTCCTCCCATGTGTAAATCATCACATGTTGGAGACACAAGAGCAAAAACAGACCATAGTGCAGAGACCTTTGATGGATAAAAGGAGTTTATTAACTCAATGCACTTACACACTGGCACCACGGGGGGAGGGGGGGGATTGAGCCAGTACTAACTACCCAGGCCCGGGCTCGCTGGTGTGGCTAAACAGTGACCCGGGTCCGCCGTCCCCATCCTCTCCTGAGTATACTTACCTTGGTCTGGGAAGGCACTCCTTCCTCCTCCACAGCACCATCTACACAATGATAACTTTGGGGAGATGGTGCTGCAGAGTGAAAGCAACGGCTCATTGCGCTCTACTGCACATGTTCCACCTTCCTGAATATCACTGGGCAGATGGTGCCGACCCAGGATGACTGGATCTGTTTCCCAAATCAAGCCAGATAAGATAGATGCACCTCCCCAGCAGCCCCCCTACCCATCTGAAAGATATATACAGTATATATATATATATATATATATATATACCCAACTCGAACAGCCGGCACTCCACGGAAAAATATCAATAACCTGCCAGGGTGCTCTCTAGAGGCCCGCCAACCTCAGTAATATCCTCCAAATAATAATAACACATGTGTGTCCTGATGACGGGGGGCAGCACCCCGAAACATTGAAGATTAAAGCACCTTGAATTTTCACCAAGTTGGTAGTCCGGGAGTTACTCTATTATTTGGAGGATATATATATATATATATATATACACACACACACACATATCTCCTATATATTAGCCCAGATCTGTCACTCTGTGACTGTGTGGCTAATGCTGGGAGGAGTCACAATGCCCAGCATGAGTCACAGAGTCAGTGGCTGGATGCAGGGCGTGATGTGACAGGCGGGCATCGGGAGCGCGCACTCTATGCTATGCTATATGAAGATGATGGGGGTGGGGGGAGTCCCTATTCCGCCGTCCCGGCCTCTGCTATCCCCACCCTGCCCAGGGAAATGATGCGCGGACGGTGCAGCTGAGGCTTCCCCCATACCCACCCGTCTCACTCACCTCACCGCTGTCTGGAGGCAGTCCGTCTCCAATGCACAGCCCGCTCCGGCCCTGCAGCCGCCACCACCTCCTCCGTCCTCACGCCCGGCGGCCTCAGACCCGCTGCTGCCTCTGGCCTTACAAAATCTCTCGAGGACTGGGGGTGGAAGGTCTACTGCTATACATATATATGCACCCCCATCCTCACCCCATCCCCCACACGTGGCACACCCACCCCCCCCCCACCCGCAGCACCCAATCCCCACCCCACCCCCACTCGCGGCACCCTCGCAAACGCCCCTCCCCCACTCGCAGCACCCCCGCAAACGCCCCTCCAACATCTGCAGCACCCCACACCCGCGGCACCCCCCCAATCGCCCCTCCCCCACC
The DNA here is from genome assembly GCF_028390025.1 of Pseudophryne corroboree. Classification (NCBI taxonomy): domain Eukaryota; kingdom Metazoa; phylum Chordata; class Amphibia; order Anura; family Myobatrachidae; genus Pseudophryne; species Pseudophryne corroboree. Next base: position 75,124,221 of record NC_086446.1, on the reverse strand, counting down.
CACAGCAACCCCCCATCTGTGGCACCTCCACAACCGCCTCTCCTGCGGTGGTTCAGGACTTCCTCCCGCCACCTCCCCACCCCTCCCCCATCTGCGGCACCCCCGCAATGCCCCTCTCCCACCCGCAGTGGCTCCGGACCCCCTCCCCCACCCACGTCACCCCCACAACCTCCCCTCTCCAATACACACAGCAACCCTGCACCTGCCTCTCCCCCACCCGCATCTCCACCTGCTACTCCCCCAACCACAGCACCTGCTAGGTGATTCATCGTGCCCTGCATGCGCTGTTCATGCCGTCGTATGGGGCTACGGCCCCTTAACCATCACACGCCCTTTGTCTGTGCAATATGTAACCACTCACAAAATTATGATTGGCGGTAATACTCCATATAATAAAAATATTGCACGACCCAAGGGCGTGCAAGGGTGAAGGGGGCATAGCCCCTTGCGACGGTGTGAAGAGCGCCCGAAGGGCATGATGAATCACCTAGTGTGTATATATGTATATATATATTAGAGATGAGCGGGTTCGGTTTCTCTGAAACCGAACCCGCACGAACTTCATGTTTTTTTCACGGGTCCGAGCAGACTCGGATCCTCCCGCCTTGCTCGGTTAACCCGAGCGCGCCCGAACGTCATCATGACGCTGTCGGATTCTCGCGAGACTCGGATTCTATATAAGGAGCCGCGCGTCGCCGCCATTTTCACACGTGCATTGAGATTGATAGGGAGAGGACGTGGCTGGCGTCCTCTCCATTAGAAATTAGATTAGAAGAGAGAGAGAGATTGTGCAGAGTCAGACAGAGTTTACCACAGTGACCAGTGCAGTTGTTGTTAGTTAACTTTTATTTATTTTAATATATATCCGTTCTCTGCTATATCCGTTCTCTGCCTGAAAAAAAACGATACACAGCAGCAGCCAGTCACACAGTGTGACTCAGTCTGTGTGCACTCAGCTCAGCCCAGTGTGCTGCACATCAATGTATAAAAGGCAAAGCTTATAATAATTGTGGGGGAGACTGGGGAGCACTGCAGGTTGTTATAGCAGGAGCCCCCAGGAGTACATAATATTATATTAATTTAAAATTAAACAGTGCACACTTTTGCTGCAGGAGTGCCACTGCCAGTGTGACTAGTGGTGACCAGTGCCTGACCACCAGTATAGTAGTATATTGTTGTATGTATTGTATACTATCTCTTTATCAACCAGTCTATATTAGCAGCAGACACAGTACAGTGCGGTAGTTCACGGCTGTGGCTACCTCTGTGTCGGCAGTCGGAACTCGGCAGGCAGTCCGTCCATCCATAATTGTATTACAATATATACCACCTAACCGTGGTATTTTTTTTTCTTTCTTTATACCGTCATAGTGTCATACTAGTTGTTACGAGTATACTACTATCTCTTTATCAACCAGTGTACAGTGCGGTAGTTCACGGCTGTGGCTACCTCTGTGTCGGCAGTCGGCAGGCAGTCCGTCCATCCATAATTGTATTATTATTATAATATATACCACCTAACCGTGGTTTTTTTTCCATTCTTTATACCGTCGTCATAGTGTCATACTAGTTGTTACGAGTATACTACTATCTCTTTATCAACCAGTGTACAGTGCGGTAGTTCACGGCTGTGGCTACCTCTGTGTCGGCAGTCGGCAGGCAGTCCGTCCATCCATAATTGTATTATTATTATAATATATACCACCTAACCGTGGTTTTTTTTCCATTCTTTATACCGTCGTCATAGTGTCATACTAGTTGTTACGAGTATACTACTATCTCTTTATCAACCAGTGTACAGTGCGGTAGTTCACGGCTGTGGCTACCTCTGTGTCGGCAGTCGGCAGGCAGTCCGTCCATCCATAATTGTATTATTATTATAATATATACCACCTAACCGTGGTTTTTTTTCCATTCTTTATACCGTCGTCATAGTGTCATACTAGTTGTTACGAGTATACTACTATCTCTTTATCAACCAGTGTACAGTGCGGTAGTTCACGGCTGTGGCTACCTCTGTGTCGGCAGTCGGCAGGCAGTCCGTCCATCCATAATTGTATTATTATTATAATATATACCACCTAACCGTGGTTTTTTTATACCACCTAACCGTGGCAGTCCGTCCATAATTGTATACTAGTAAACTATCCAATCCATCCATCTCCATTGTTTACCTGAGGTGCCTTTTAGTTCTGCCTATAAAATATGGAGAACAAAAAAGTTGAGGTTCCAAAATTAGGGAAAGATCAAGATCCACTTCCACCTCGTGCTGAAGCTGCTGCCACTAGTCATGGCCGAGACGATGAAATGCCAGCAACGTCGTCTGCCAAGGCCGATGCCCAATGTCATAGTACAGAGCATGTCAAATCCAAAACACCAAATATCAGAAAAAAAAGGACTCCAAAACCTAAAATAAAATTGTCGGAGGAGAAGCGTAAACTTGCCAATATGCCATTTACCACACGGAGTGGCAAGGAACGGCTGAGGCCCTGGCCTATGTTCATGGCTAGTGGTTCAGCTTCACATGAGGATGGAAGCACTCAGCCTCTCGCTAGAAAACTGAAAAGACTCAAGCTGGCAAAAGCACCGCAAAGAACTGTGCGTTCTTTGAAATCCCAAATCCACAAGGAGAGTCCAATTGTGTCGTTTGCGATGCCTGACCTTCCCAACACTGGACGTGAAGAGCATGCGCCTTCCACTATTTGCATGCCCCCTGCAAGTGCTGGAAGGAGCACCCGCAGTCCAGTTCCTGATAGTCAGATTGAAGATGTCAGTGTTGAAGTACACCAGGATGAGGAGGATATGGGTGTTGCTGGCGCTGGGGAGGAAATTGACCAGGAGGATTCTGATGGTGAGGTGGTTTGTTTAAGTCAGGCACCCGGGGAGACACCTGTTGTCCGTGGGAGGAATATGGCCGTTGACATGCCAGGTGAAAATACCAAAAAAATCAGCTCTTCGGTGTGGAGGTATTTCACCAGAAATGCGGACAACAGGTGTCAAGCCGTGTGTTCCCTTTGTCAAGCTGTAATAAGTAGGGGTAAGGACGTTAACCACCTCGGAACATCCTCCCTTATACGTCACCTGCAGCGCATTCATAATAAGTCAGTGACAAGTTCAAAAACTTTGGGTGACAGCGGAAGCAGTCCACTGACCAGTAAATCCCTTCCTCTTGTAACCAAGCTCACGCAAACCACCCCACCAACTCCCTCAGTGTCAATTTCCTCCTTCCCCAGGAATGCCAATAGTCCTGCAGGCCATGTCACTGGCAAGTCTGACGAGTCCTTTCCTGCCTGGGATTCCTCCGATGCATCCTTGCGTGTAACGCCTACTGCTGCTGGCGCTGCTGTTGTTGCCGCTGGGAGTCGATGGTCATCCCAGAGGGGAAGTCGTAAGCCCACTTGTACTACTTCCAGTAAGCAATTGACTGTTCAACAGTCCTTTGCGAGGAAGATGAAATATCACAGCAGTCATCCTACTGCAAAGCGGATAACTGAGTCCTTGACAACTATGTTGGTGTTAGACGTGCGTCCGGTATCCGCCGTTAGTTCACAGGGAACTAGACAATTTATTGAGGCAGTGTGCCCCCGTTACCAAATACCATCTAGGTTCCACTTCTCTAGGCAGGCGATACCGAGAATGTACACGGACGTCAGAAAAAGACTCACCAGTGTCCTAAAAAATGCAGTTGTACCCAATGTCCACTTAACCACGGACATGTGGACAAGTGGAGCAGGGCAGGGTCAGGACTATATGACTGTGACAGCCCACTGGGTAGATGTATGGACTCCCGCCGCAAGAACAGCAGCGGCGGCACCAGTAGCAGCATCTCGCAAACGCCAACTCTTTCCTAGGCAGGCTACGCTTTGTATCACCGCTTTCCAGAATACGCACACAGCTGAAAACCTCTTACGGCAACTGAGGAAGATCATCGCGGAATGGCTTACCCCAATTGGACTCTCCTGTGGATTTGTGGCATCGGACAACGCCAGCAATATTGTGTGTGCATTAAATATGGGCAAATTCCAGCACGTCCCATGTTTTGCACATACCTTGAATTTGGTGGTGCAGAATTTTTTAAAAAACGACAGGGGCGTGCAAGAGATGCTGTCGGTGGCCAGAAAAATTGCGGGACACTTTCGGCGTACAGGCACCACGTACAGAAGACTGGAGCACCACCAAAAACTACTGAACCTGCCCTGCCATCATCTGAAGCAAGAAGTGGTAACGAGGTGGAATTCAACCCTCTATATGCTTCAGAGGTTGGAGGAGCAGCAAAAGGCCATTCAAGCCTATACAATTGAGCACGATATAGGAGATGGAATGCACCTGTCTCAAGTGCAGTGGAGAATGATTTCAACGTTGTGCAAGGTTCTGATGCCCTTTGAACTTGCCACACGTGAAGTCAGTTCAGACACTGCCAGCCTGAGTCAGGTCATTCCCCTCATCAGGCTTTTGCAGAAGAAGCTGGAGGCATTGAAGAAGGAGCTAACACGGAGCGATTCCGCTAGGCATGTGGGACTTGTGGATGCAGCCCTTAATTCGCTTAACAAGGATTCACGGGTGGTCAATCTGTTGAAATCAGAGCACTACATTTTGGCCACCGTGCTCGATCCTAGATTTAAAGCCTACCTTGGATCTCTCTTTCCGGCAGACACAGGTCTGCTGGGGTTGAAAGACCTGCTGGTGACAAAATTGTCAAGTCAAGCGGAACGCGACCTGTCAACATCTCCTCCTTCACATTCTCCCGCAACTGGGGGTGCGAGGAAAAGGCTCAGAATTCCGAGCCCACCCGCTGGCGGTGATGCAGGGCAGTCTGGAGCGACTGCTGATGCTGACATCTGGTCCGGACTGAAGGACCTGACAACGATTACGGACATGTCGTCTACTGTCACTGCATATGATTCTCTCAACATTGATAGAATGGTGGAGGATTATATGAGTGACCGCATCCAAGTAGGCACGTCACACAGTCCGTACTTATACTGGCAGGAAAAAGAGGCAATTTGGAGGCCCTTGCACAAACTGGCTTTATTCTACCTAAGTTGCCCTCCCACAAGTGTGTACTCCGAAAGAGTGTTTAGTGCCGCCGCTCACCTTGTCAGCAATCGGCGTACGAGGTTACATCCAGAAAATGTGGAGAAGATGATGTTCATTAAAATGAATTATAATCAATTCCTCCGCGGAGACATTGACCAGCAGCAATTGCCTCCACAAAGTACACAGGGAGCTGAGATGGTGGATTCCAGTGGGGACGAATTGATAATCTGTGAGGAGGGGGATGTACACGGTGATATATCGGAGGGTGAAGATGAGGTGGACATCTTGCCTCTGTAGAGCCAGTTTGTGCAAGGAGAGATTAATTGCTTCTTTTTTGGGGGGGGTCCAAACCAACCCGTCATATCAGTCACAGTCGTGTGGCAGACCCTGTCACTGAAATGATGGGTTGGTTAAAGTGTGCATGTCCTGTTTTGTTTATACAACATAAGGGTGGGTGGGAGGGCCCAAGGATAATTCCATCTTGCACCTCTTTTTTCTTTTCTTTTTCTTTGCATCATGTGCTGATTGGGGAGGGTTTTTTGGAAGGGACATCCTGCGTGACACTGCAGTGCCACTCCTAGATGGGCCCGGTGTTTGTGTCGGCCACTAGGGTCGCTAATCTTACTCACACAGCTACCTCATTGCGCCTCTTTTTTTCTTTGCGTCATGTGCTGTTTGGGGAGGGTTTTTTGGAAGGGACATCCTGCGTGACACTGCAGTGCCACTCCTAGATGTGCCCGGTGTTTGTGTCGGCCACTAGGGTCGCTAATCTTACTCACACAGTCAGCTACCTCATTGCGCCTCTTTTTTTCTTTGCGTCATGTGCTGTTTGGGGAGGGTTTTTTGGAAGGGACATCCTGCGTGACACTGCAGTGCCACTCCTAGATGGGCCCGGTGTTTGTGTCGGCCACTAGGGTCGCTAATCTTACTCACACAGCTACCTCATTGCGCCTCTTTTTTTCTTTGCGTCATGTGCTGTTTGGGGAGGGTTTTTTGGAAGGGACATCCTGCGTGACACTGCAGTGCCACTCCTAGATGGGCCCGGTGTTTGTGTCGGCCACTAGGGTCGCTTATCTTACTCACACAGCGACCTCGGTGCAAATTTTAGGACTAAAAATAATATTGTGAGGTGTGATGTGTTCAGAATAGGCTGAAAATGAGTGTAAATTATGTTTTTTGAGGTTAATAATACTTTGGGATCAAAATTACCCCCAAATTCTATGATTTAAGCTGTTTTTTAGGGTTTTTTTGAAAAAAACACCCGAATCCAAAACACACCCGAATCCGACAAAAATAATTCGGTGAGGTTTTGCCAAAACGCGTTCGAACCCAAAACACGGCCGCGGAACCGAACCCAAAACCAAAACACAAAACCCGAAAAATTTCAGGCGCTCATCTCTAATATATATATATATATATATATATATATATATATAATTTATTTATTTATTAGGGACATTAGCCATGCCCCTATTTAGCCCATGACTCCATCCAGTACTAGGCAATGCTCTCTACAGCCCTGCACTTACACATTAAAGATATTTAAAAAAAACCATAATATATCTCCTCAAATTGCAAGACAGAAACAAATAGGTCAATATTCTTACAATAGACCTACTTAGGTCTGAAATACGTTAAGTTAGGATCTTTTTACTCCAATTGGCGTCTGTGGGCACTGGTATACATTCTACGAGGAGGGTACAGAATCCGGAATTGACACACTACTGCATTCCCTACTCGCCATCTGCATGGGACATTGAATGGTGACCAATTTGTTCCTGCCATTTGAGGAGATATAGGGCTCGATGCATCATCGCTTGGAAAGTGATAAAATGGAGAGTGATAAAGTCTCAGCCAATCAGCTCCTAACTGTCATTTACAAACCCAGCCTGTGACATGGCAGTTAGGAGCTGATTGGCTGAGACTTTTTTACTCTCCATGTTATCACTTTCCAAGCGATGGTGCCAGTGGCGGAACTAGCGAGCGGTGGGCCCAGGTGCAACAAAATGCTTGCCCCCCCCCCTCATCCCATCCAAGTCCACCCGCCCAACTCCAAATTAGAGATCTTTTGCATGCTCCCGTATTTTATATATATATATATATATATATATATATAGTATCTGTACCTTCCCCACCTGTGGCTCAGGTGTATCTGGCAAAGGACAAGAGGCGGCACTCCAAGGTCTTGAAAAAACTTTTATATGCAAAGCATAGTGCAAAACAGGGCAATAAAGTGCAAAAAATAGAGAGACATGGTGGTCTTACGACATTTCAAGGCATCAAGCCTTTTCCTCAGGTAAGGATACCCATGTGGCGTGTAGTGTTTCCTTCTGCACACTACACGCCACATGGGTATCCTTACCTGAGGAAAAGGCTCGATGCCTTGAAACGTCGTAAGACCACCATGTCTCTCTATTTTTTGCACTTTATTGCCCTTTTTTGCACTATGCTTTGCATATAAAAGTTTTTTCAAGACCTTGGAGTGCCGCCTCTTGTCCTTTGCCAGATACACCTGAGCCACAGGTGGGGAAGGTACAGATACTGCATTATCCTTAGGAAGGCACCCAGGCATTTACATTGCTGCACAGAGTGCCGGATGTGTATATGTATATATATATATATATATATATATTTATTTCTCTAACGTCCTAGTGGATGCTGGGGACTCCGTAAGGACCATGGGAATAGTCGGGCTCCGCAGGAGACATGTGCACTTTAAGAAAGAATTCAGATTCTGGTGTGCTCTGGCTCCTCCCTCTATGTCCCTCCTCCAGACCTCAGTTTGAATCTGTGCCCGGACGAGCTGAGTGCTGTTCAGTGAGCTCTCCTGAGCTTGCTGTAAGAAAGTGTTTTGTTAGGTTTTTTATTTTCAGGGAGCTCTGCTGGCAACAGACTCCCTGCATCGTGGGACTAAGGGGAGAGAAGCTGCCCTACTCTCTGCAGATAGGTCCTGCTTCTTAGGCTACTGGACACCATTAGCTCCAGAGGGATCGTACACAGGATCTCACCCTCGTCGTCCGATCCCTGAGCTGCGCCGCCGTCCCCCTCGCAGAGCCGGAAGAAAGAAGCCGGGTGAGCATAAGAAGCAAGAAGACTTTGAAAGCGGCGGCAGAAGACTCCAGTCTTCACTGAGGTAGCGCACAGCACTGCAGCTGTGTGCCATTGCTCCCACACACACCCACATACTCCGGTCACTGTAAGTGTGCAGGGCGCATGGGGGGGGGGCGCCCTGGGCAGCAATTAGGACCTCTTAGCAAAAGTTTTGCATATATACAGTTGGGCACTGTATATATGTATGAGCCCCCGCCAAAATATTGTACAGAAAATAGGGATGTGCACTTGAAATTTTTCGGGTTTTGTGTTTTGGTTTTGGGTTCGGTTCCGCGGCCGTGTTTTGGGTTCGACCGCGTTTTGGCAAAACCTCACCGAATTTTTTTTGTCGGATTCGGGTGTGTTTTGGATTCGGGTGTTTTTTTCAAAAAACCCTAAAAAACAGCTTAAATCATAGAATTTGGGGGTCATTTTGATCCCAAAGTATTATTAACCTCAAAAACCATAATTTCCACTCATTTTCAGTCTATTCTGAATACCTCACACCTCACAATATTATTTTTAGTACTAAAATTTGCACCGAGGTCGCTGGATGACTAAGCTAAGCGACCCTAGTGGCCGACACAAACACCTGGCCCATCTAGGAGTGGCACTGCAGTGTCACGCAGGATGGCCCTTCCAAAAAACACTCCCCAAACAGCACATGACGCAAAGAAGAAAAAAAGAGGCGCAATGAGGTAGCTGTGTGAGTAAGCTAAGCGACCCTAGTGGCCGACACAAACACCTGGCCCATCTAGGAGTGGCACTGCAGTGTCACGCAGGATGGCCCTTCCAAAAAACACTCCCCAAACAGCACATGACGCAAAGAAGAAAAAAAGAGGCGCAATGAGGTAGCTGTGTGAGTAAGCTAAGCGACCCTAGTGGCCGACACAAACACCTGACCCATCTAGGAGTGGCACTGCAGTGTCACGCAGGATGGCCCTTCCAAAAAACACTCCCCAAACAGCACATGACGCAAAGAAGAAAAAAAGAGGCGCAATGAGGTAGCTGTGTGAGTAAGATAAGCGACCCTAGTGGCCGACACAAACACCTGGCCCATCTAGGAGTGGCACTGCAGTGTCACGCAGGATGGCCCTTCCAAAAAACACTCCCCAAACAGCACATGACGCAAAGAAGAAAAAAAGAGGCGCAATGAGGTAGCTGTGTGAGTAAGCTAAGCGACCCTAGTGGCCGACACAAACACCTGGCCCATCTAGGAGTGGCACTGCAGTGTCACGCAGGATGGCCCTTCCAAAAAACACTCCCCAAACAGCACATGACGCAAATAAAAATGAAAGAAAAAAGAGGTGCAAGATGGAATTGTCCTTGGGCCCTCCCACCCACCCTTATGTTGTATAAACAGGACATGCACACTTTAACCAACCCATCATTTCAGTGACAGGGTCTGCCACACGACTGTGACTGAAATGACGGGTTGGTTTGGACCCCCACCGAAAAAGAAGCAATTAATCTCTCCTTGCACAAACTGGCTCTACAGAGGCAAGATGTCCACCTCATCATCATCCTCCGATATATCACCGTGTACATCCCGCTCCTCACAGATTATCAATTCGTCCCCACTGGAATCCACCATCTCAGCTCCCTGTGTACTTTGTGGAGGCAATTGCTGCTGGTCAATGTCTCCACGGAGGAATTGATTATAATTCATTTTAATGAACATCATCTTCTCCACATTTTCTGGAAGTAACCTCGTACGCAGATTGCTGACAAGGTGAGCGGCGGCACTAAACACTCTTTCGGAGTACACACTTGTGGGAGGGCAACTTAGGTAGAATAAAGCCAGTTTGTGCAAGGGCCTCCAAATTGCCTCTTTTTCCTGCCAGTATAAGTACGGACTGTCTGACGTGCCTACTTGGATGCGGTCACTCATATAATCCTCCACCATTCTTTCAATGGTGAGAGAATCATATGCAGTGACAGTAGACGACATGTCCGTAATCGTTGTCAGGTCCTTCAGTCCGGACCAGATGTCAGCATCAGCAGTCGCTCCAGACTGCCCTGCATCACCGCCAGCGGGTGGGCTCGGAATTCTGAGCCTTTTCCTCGCACCCCCAGTTGCGGGAGAATGTGAAGGAGGAGATGTTGACAGGTCGCGTTCCGCTTGACTTGACAATTTTGTCACCAGCAGGTCTTTGAACCCCAGCAGACTTGTGTCTGCCGGAAAGAGAGATCCAAGGTAGGTTTTAAATCTAGGATCGAGCACGGTGGCCAAAATGTAGTGCTCTGATTTCAACAGATTGACCACCCGTGAATCCTTGTTAAGCGAATTAAGGGCTCCATCCACAAGTCCCACATGCCTAGCGGAATCGCTCCCTTTTAGCTCCTCCTTCAATGCCTCCAGCTTCTTCTGCAAAAGCCTGATGAGGGGAATGACCTGACTCAGGCTGGCAGTGTCTGAACTGACTTCACGTGTGGCAAGTTCAAAAGGTTGCAGAACCTTGCACAACGTTGAAATCATTCTCCACTGCGCTTGAGACAGGTACATTCCACCTCCTATATCGTGCTCAATTGTATAGGCTTGAATGGCCTTTTGCTGCTCCTCCAACCTCTGAAGCATATAGAGGGTTGAATTCCACCTCGTTACCACTTCTTGCTTCAGATGATGGCAGGGCAGGTTCAGGCGTTTTTGGTGGTGCTCCAGTCTTCTGTACGTGGTGCCTGTACGCCGAAAGTGTCCCGCAATTCTTCTGGCCACCGACAGCAATTCAAGGTATGTGCAAAACATGGGACGTGCTGGAATTTGCCCATATTTAATGCACACACAATATTGCTGGCGTTGTCCGATGCCACAAATCCACAGGAGAGTCCAATTGGGGTAAGCCATTCCGCGATGATCTTCCTCAGTTGCCGTAAGAGGTTTTCAGCTGTGTGCGTATTCTGGAAACCGGTGATACAAAGCGTAGCCTGCCTAGGAAAGAGTTGGCGTTTGCGAGATGCTGCTACTGGTGCCGCCGCTGCTGTTCTTGCGGCGGGAGTCCATACATCTACCCAGTGGGCTGTCACAGTCATATAGTCCTGACCCTGCCCTGCTCCACTTGTCCACATGTCCGTGGTTAAGTGGACATTGGGTACAACTGCATTTTTTAGGACACTGGTGAGTCTTTTTCTGACGTCCGTGTACATTCTCGGTATCGCCTGCCTAGAGAAGTGGAACCTAGATGGTATTCGGTAACGGGGGCACACTGCCTCAAGAAATTGTTTAGTTCCCTGTGAACTAACGGCGGATACCGGACGCACGTCTAACACCAACATAGTTGTCAAGGCCTCAGTTATCCGCTTTGCAACAGGATGACTGCTGTGATATTTCATCTTCCTCGCAAAGGACTGTTGGACAGTCAATTGCTTGGTGGAAGTAGTAAAAGTGGGCTTACGACTTCCCCTCTGGGATGACCATCGACTCCCAGCAGCAACAACAGCAGCGCCAGCAGCAGTAGGCGTTACACGCAAGGATGTATCGGAGGAATCCCAGGCAGAGGACTCGTCAGAATTGCCAGTGACATGGCATGCAGGACTATTGGCATTCCTGGGGAAGGAGGAAATTGACACTGAGGGAGTTGGTGGGGTGGTTTGCGTGAGCTTGGTTACAAGAGGAAGGGATTTACTGGTCAGTGGACTGCTTCCGCTGTCGCCCAAAGTTTTGGAACTTGTCACTGACTTATTATGAATGCGCTGCAGGTGACGTATAAGGGAGGATGTTCCGAGGTGGTTAACGTCCTTACCCCTACTTATTACAGCTTGACAAAGGCAACACACGGCTTGACAAATGTTGTCCACATTTCTGGTGAAATACTTCCACACCGAAGAGCTGATTTTTTTGGTATTTTCACCAGGCATGTCAACGGCCCTATTCCTCCCACGGACAACAGGTGTCTCCCCGGGTGCCTGACTTAAACAAACCACCTCACCATCAGAATCCTCCTTGTCAATTTCCTCCCCAGCGCCAGCAACACCCATATCCTCCTCATCCTGGTGTACTTCAACACTGACATCTTCAATCTGACTATCAGGAACTGGACTGCGGGTGCTCCTTCCAGCACTTGCAGGGGGCGTGCAAATGGTGGAAGGCGCATGCTCTTCACGTCCAGTGTTGGGAAGGTCAGGCATCGCAACCGACACAATTGGACTCTCCTTGTGGATTTGGGATTTCGAAGAACGCACAGTTCTTTGCGGTGCTTTTGCCAGCTTGAGTCTTTTCATTTTTCTAGCGAGAGGCTGAGTGCTTCCATCCTCATGTGAAGCTGAACCACTAGCCATGAACATAGGCCAGGGCCTCAGCCGTTCCTTGCCACTCCGTGTGGTAAATGGCATATTGGCAAGTTTACGCTTCTCCTCCGACAATTTTATTTTAGATTTTGGAGTCCTTTTTTTACTGATATTTGGTGTTTTGGATTTTACATGCTCTGTACTATGACATTGGGCATCGGCCTTGGCAGACGACGTTGCTGGCATTTCATCGTCTCGGCCATGACTAGTGGCAGCAGCTTCAGCACGAGGTGGAAGTGGATCTTGATCTTTCCCTAATTTTGGAACCTCAACATTTTTGTTCTCCATATTTTAATAGGCACAACTAAAAGGCACCTCAGGTAAACAATGGAGATGGATGGATACTAGTATACTTATGGATGGACGAGCGACTGCCGACACAGAGGTAGCTACAGCCGTGGACTACCGTACTGTGTCTGCTGCTAATATAGACTGGATGATAAGGAGATGAAATTAATATATATATATATATATATATATATATAATATCACTAGTACTGCAGCCGGACAGGTATATATATATTTATTATGTAATGACTGATGACGGACCTGCTGGACACTGTCAGCTCAGCAGCACCGCAGACTGCTACAGTAAGCTACTATAGTAGTATGTATAAAGAAGAAAGAAAAAAAAAACCACGGGTAGGTGGTATACAATTATGGATGGACGAGCGACTGCCGACACAGAGGTAGCTACAGCCGTGGACTACCGTACTGTGTCTGCTGCTAATATAGACTGGATGATAATGAGATGAAATCAATATATATTATATCACACTAGTACTGCAGCCGGACAGGTAGATATATTTATTATGTAATGACTGATGACGGACCTGCTGGACACTGTCAGCTCAGCAGCACCGCAGACTGCTACAGTAAGCTACTATAGTAGTATGTATAAAGAAGAAAGGAAAAAAAAAACCACGGGTAGGTGGTATACAATTATGGATGGACGAGCGACTGCCGACACAGAGGTAGCTACAGCCGTGGACTACCGTACTGTGTCTGCTGCTAATATAGACTGGATGATAATGAGATGAAATCAATATATATATATATATATATATATAATATCACTAGTACTGCAGCCGGACAGGTATATATATTTATTATGTAATGACTGATGACGGACCTGCTGGACACTGTCAGCTCAGCAGCACCGCAGACTGCTACAGTAAGCTACTATAGTAGTATGTATAAAGAAGAAATAAATAAAAAAACCACGGGTAGGTGGTATACAATTATGGATGGACGAGCGACTGCCGACACAGAGGTAGCTACAGCCATGGACTACCGTACTGTGTCTGCTGCTAATATAGACTGGATGATAAGGAGATGAAATTAATATATATATATATATATATATATATAATATCACTAGTACTGCAGCCGGACAGGTATATATATTTATTATGTAATGACTGATGACGGACCTGCTGGACACTGTCAGCTCAGCAGCACCGCAGACTGCTACAGTAAGCTACTATAGTAGTATGTATAAAGAAGAAAAAAAAAACCACGGGTAGGTGGTATACAATTATGGATGGACGAGCGACTGCCGACACAGAGGTAGCTACAGCCGTGGACTACCGTACTGTGTCTGCTGCTAATATAGACTGGATGATAATGAGATGAAATCAATATATATATATATAATATCACTAGTACTGCAGCCAGACAGGTATATATATTTATTATATAATGACTGATGACGGACCTGCTGGACACAGTCAGCTCAGCAGCACCGCAGACTGCTACAGTAAGCTACTATAGTAGTATGTATAAAGAAGAAAGAAAAAAAAAAAAAAAACCACGGGTAGGTGGTATACAATATTATATATATATTATATACAATTATATATATATATATATATATTAAACTGGTGGTGACTGGTGGTCAGGTCACTGGTCACACTATCAGCAACTTGCAAGTAGTACTCCTAAGCAGACAATCACAATATATATTATACTGGTGGTCAGTGTGGTCACAATGGCAGTGTGGCACTCTGGCAGCAAAAGTGTGCACTGTACGTTATATGTACTCCTGAGTCCTGCTCTCAGACTCTAACTGCTCCCCACTGTCAGTGTCTCCCCCACAAGTCAGATAATATACAGTCACACTATCTATCACTTCAGCAAGTAACTAGTACTCCTCCTAATGCTCCCCAAAATTACTACTGTGTCTCTCTCTACTGTCTCACTCTCTTCTCTATAAACGGAGAGGACGCCAGCCACGTCCTCTCCCTATGAATCTCAATGCACGTGTGAAAATGGCGGCGACGCGCGGCTCCTTATATAGAATCCGAGTCTCGCGATAGAATCCGAGCCTCGCGAGAATCCGACAGCGGGATGATGACGTTCGGTGCGCGCTCGGGTTAACCGAGCAAGGCGGGAAGATCCGAGTCGCTCGGCCCCGTGTAAAAAAACATGAAGTTCGGGCGGGTTCGGATTCCGAGGAACCGAACCCGCTCATCCCTAACAGAAAAGCGGGACAGAAGCCCGCCGCCCAGGCTCTCCCCTGCAGATACACGGTAGAAGAGGGTAAAAAGAGAGGGGGGGGCACATAATTAGGCACAGAAATCATTATAACAGCGGCTACTGGGTTAACATTAAGTTACTGTGTTATTCCTGGGTTATATAGCGCTGGGGTGTGTGCTGGCATACTCTCTCTCTCTGTCTCTCCAAAGGGCCTTGTGGGGGAACTGTCTTCAAAAAGAGCATTCCCTGTGTGTGTGGTGTGTCGGTGCGCTTGTGTCGACATGTTTGACGAGGAAGGCTATATGGAAACAGAGCGGGAGCAAATGAATGTGGTGTCTCCGCCGACGGCGCCGACACCTGATTGGATGGATATGTGGAAGGTTTTAAATGATAATGTTAATTCCTTGCATAAAAGGTTGGATAAAGCTGAAGCCTTAGGACAGTCAGGGTCTCAGCCCGTGCCTGATCCTACATCGCAGAGGCGGTCAGGGTCTCAGAAGCGCCCACTATCCCAAATTGTTGACACTGATACCGACATGGATTCTGACTCCAGTGTCGATTATGATGATGCAAAGTTAAAGCCTAAATTGGCTAAATCCATCCGTTATATGATTATAGCAATTAAGGATGTGTTGCGCATCACAGAGGAAACCCCAGTCCCTGACAAGAGGGTTCATATTTAGAGATGAGCGGGTTTGGTTTCTCTGAATCCGAACCCGCACGAACTTCATGTTTTTTTTCACGGGTCCGAGCGACTCGGATCTTCCCGCCTTGCTCGGTTAACCCGAGCGCGCCCGAACGTCATCATGACGCTGTCGGATTCTCGCGAGACTCGGATTCTATATAAGGAGCCGCGCGTCGCCGCCATTTTCACACGTGCATTGAGATTGATAGGGAGAGGACGTGGCTGGCGTCCTCTCCATTTAGATTAGAAGAGAGAGAGAGAGAGATTGACCTGATTTACTGGAGCTTAGGAGTACTGTAGAACTGTAGAGAGTGCAGAGTTTACTAGTGACTGACCACAGTGACCACCAGACAGTGCAGTTTTATTTAATATATCCGTTCTCTGCCTGAAAAAAACGATACACAGTGACTCAGTCACATACCATATCTGTGTGCACTGCTCAGCCCAGTGTGCTGCATCATCTATGTATATATCTGACTGTGCTCAGCTCACACATCTTATAATTGTGGGGGAGACTGGGGAGCACTGCAGTGCCAGTTATAGGTTATAGCAGGAGCCAGGAGTACATATTATTATTAAAATGAAACAGTGCACACTTTTGCTGCAGGAGTGCCACTGCCAGTGTGACTGACCAGTGACCTGACCACACTGACCACCAGTATAGTTAGTAGTATAGTATACTATATTGTGATTGCCTGAAAAAGTTAAACACTCGTATCTGACTGTGCTCAGCTCACACATCTTATAATTGTGGGGGAGACTGGGGAGCACTGCAGTGCCAGTTATAGGTTATAGCAGGAGCCAGGAGTACATATTATTATTAAAATTAAACAGTGCACACTTTTGCTGCAGGAGTGCCACTGCCAGTGTGACTGACCAGTGACCACCTGACCACACTGACCACCAGTATAGTTAGTAGTATAGTATACTATATTGTGATTGCCTGAAAAAGTTAAACACTCGTCGTGTGACTTCACTTGTGTGGTGTTTTTTTTTTTATTCTATAAAAAACTCATTCTGCTGACAGACAGTGTCCAGCAGGTCCGTCATTATATAATATATACCTGTCCGGCTGCAGTAGTGATATATATATATTTTTTATATCATTATTTATCATCCAGTCGCAGCAGACACAGTACGGTAGTTCACGGCTGTAGCTACCTCTGTGTCGGCACTCGGCAGTCCGTCCATAATTGTATACCACCTACCCATGGTTTTTTTTTCTTTCTTCTTTATACATACATACTACTACTACATCTCTTTATCAACCAGTCTATATTAGCAGCAGACACAGTACAGTACGGTAGTCCACGGCTGTAGCTACCTCTGTGTCGGCACTGGGCAGTCCGTCCATAATTGTATACCACCTACCCGTGGTTTTTTTTTCTTTCTTCTTTATACATACATACTACTACTACATCTCTTTATCAACCAGTCTATATTAGCAGCAGACACAGTACAGTACGGTAGTCCACGGCTGTAGCTACCTCTGTGTCGGCACTGGGCAGTCCGTCCATAATTGTATACCACCTACCCGTGGTTTTTTTTTCTTTCTTCTTTATACATACATACTACTACTACTACATCTCTTTATCAACCAGTCTATATTAGCAGCAGACACAGTACAGTACGGTAGTCCACGGCTGTAGCTACCTCTGTGTCGGCACTCGGCAGTCCGTCCATAATTGTATACCACCTACCCGTGGTTTTTTTTTCTTTCTTCTTTATACATACATACTACTACTACATCTCTTTATCAACCAGTCTATATTAGCAGCAGACACAGTACAGTACGGTAGTCCACGGCTGTAGCTACCTCTGTGTCGGCACTGGGCAGTCCGTCCATAATTGTATACCACCTACCCGTGGTTTTTTTTTCTTTCTTCTTTATACATACATACTACTACTACATCTTTTTATCAGCCAGTCTATATTAGCAGCAGACACAGTACAGTACGGTAGTCCACGGCTGTAGCTACCTCTGTGTCGGCACTCGGCAGTCCGTCCATAATTGTATACCACCTACCCGTGGTTTTTTTTTCTTTCTTCTTTATACATACATACTACTACTACATCTCTTTATCAACCAGTCTATATTAGCAGCAGACATAGTACAGTACGGTAGTCCACGGCTGTAGCTACCTCTGTGTCGGCACTCGGCAGTCCATCCATAATTGTATACTAGTATCCATCCATCTCCATTGTTTACCTGAGGTGCCTTTTAGTTGTGCCTATTAAAATATGGAGAACAAAAATGTTGAGGTTCCAAAATTAGGGAAAGATCAAGATCCACTTCCACCTCGTGCTGAAGCTGCTGCCACTAGTCATGGCCGAGACGATGAAATGCCAGCAACGTCGTCTGCCAAGGCCGATGCCCAATGTCATAGTACAGAGCATGTCAAATCCAAAACACCAAATATCAGTGAAAAAAGGACTCCAAAACCTAAAATAAAATTGTCGGAGGAGAAGCGTAAACTTGCCAATATGCCATTTACCACACGGAGTGGCAAGGAACGGCTGAGGCCCTGGCCTATGTTCATGGCTAGTGGTTCAGCTTCACATGAGGATGGAGGCACTCAGCCTCTCGCTAGAAAAATGAAAAGACTCAAGCTGGCAAAAGCAGTAGCACCGCAAAGAACTGTGCGTTCTTTGAAATCCCAAATCCACAAGGAGAGTCCAATTGTGTCGGTTGCGATGCCTGACCTTCCCAACACTGGACGTGAAGAGCATGCGCCTTCCACCATTTGCACGCCCCCTGCAAGTGCTGGAAGGAGCACCCGCAGTCCAGTTCCTGATAGTCAGATTGAAGATGTCAGTGTTGAAGTACACCAGGATGAGGAGGATATGGGTGTTGCTGGCGCTGGGGAGGAAATTGACCAGGAGGATTCTGATGGTGAGGTGGTTTGTTTAAGTCAGGCACCCGGGGAGACACCTGTTGTCCGTGGGAGGAATAGGGCCGTTGACATGCCTGGTGAAAATACCAAAAAAATCAGCTCTTCGGTGTGGAAGTATTTCACCAGAAATGCGGACAACAGGTGTCAAGCCGTGTGTTCCCTTTGTCAAGCTGTAATAAGTAGGGGTAAGGACGTTAACCACCTCGGAACATCCTCCCTTATACGTCACCTGCAGCGCATTCATAATAAGTCAGTGACAAGTTCAAAAACTTGGGCCGACAGCGGAAGCAGTCCACTGACCAGTAAATCCCTTCCTCTTGTAACCAAGCTCACGCAAACCACCCCACCAACTCCCTCAGTGTCAATTTCCTCCTTCCCCAGGAATGCCAATAGTCCTGCAGGCCATGTCACTGGCAATTCTGACGAGTCCTCTCCTGCCTGGGATTCCTCCGATGCATCCTTGCGTGTAACGCCTACTGCTGCTGGCGCTGCTGTTGTTGCTGCTGGGAGTCGATGGTCATCCCAGAGGGGAAGTCGTAAGCCCACTTGTACTACTTCCAGTAAGCAATTGACTGTCCAACAGTCCTTTGCGAGGAAGATGAAATATCACAGCAGTCATCCTGTTGCAAAGCGGATAACTGAGTCCTTGACAACTATGTTGGTGTTAGACGTGCGTCCGGTATCCGCCGTTAGTTCACAGGGAACTAGACAATTTATTGAGGCAGTGTGCCCCCGTTACCAAATACCATCTAGGTTCCACTTCTGTAGGCAGGCGATACCGAGAATGTACACGGACGTCAGAAAAAGACTCACCAGTGTCCTAAAAAATGCAGTTGTACCCAATGTCCACTTAACCACGGACATGTGGACAAGTGGAGCAGGGCAGGGTCAGGACTATATGACTGTGACAGCCCACTGGGTAGATGTATGGACTCCCGCCGCAAGAACAGCAGCGGCGGCACCAGTAGCAGCATCTCGCAAACGCCAACTCTTTCCTAGGCAGGCTACGCTTTGTATCACCGCTTTCCAGAATACGCACACAGCTGAAAATCTCTTACGGCAACTGAGGAAGATCATCGCAGAATGGCTTACCCCAATTGGACTCTCCTGTGGATTTGTGGCATCGGACAACGCCAGCAATATTGTGTGTGCATTAAATATGGGCAAATTCCAGCACGTCCCATGTTTTGCACATACCTTGAATTTGGTGGTGCAGAATTTTTTTAAAAACGACAGGGGCGTGCAAGAGATGCTGTCGGTGGCCAGAAGAATTGCGGGACACTTTCGGCGTACAGGCACCACGTACAGAAGACTGGAGCACCACCAAAAACTACTGAACCTGCCCTGATATCATCTGAAGCAAGAAGTGGTAACGAGGTGGAATTCAACCCTCTATATGCTTCAGAGGTTGGAGGAGCAGCAAAAGGCCATTCAAGCCTATACAATTGAGCACGATATAGGAGGTGGAATGCACCTGTCTCAAGTGCAGTGGAGAATGATTTCAACGTTGTGCAAGGTTCTGATGCCCTTTGAACTTGCCACACGTGAAGTCAGTTCAGACACTGCCAGCCTGAGTCAGGTCATTCCCCTCATCAGGCTTTTGCAGAAGAAGCTGGAGGCATTGAAGAAGGAGCTAAAAGGGAGCGATTCCGCTAGGCATGTGGGACTTGTGGATGCAGCCCTTAATTCGCTTAACAAGGATTCACGGGTGGTCAATCTGTTGAAATCAGAGCACTACATTTTGGCCACCGTGCTCGATCCTAGATTTAAAACCTACCTTGGATCTCTCTTTCCGGCAGACACAAGTCTGCTGGGGTGCAAAGACCTGCTGGTGACAAAATTGTCAAGTCAAGCGGAACGCGACCTGTCAACATCTCCTCCTTCACATTCTCCCGCAACTGGGGGTGCGAGGAAAAGGCTCAGAATTCCGAGCCCACCCGCTGTCGGTGATGCAGGGCAGTCTGGAGCGACTGCTGATGCTGACATCTGGTCCGGACTGAAGGACCTGACAACGATTACGGACATGTCGTCTACTGTCACTGCATATGATTCTCTCAACATTGAAAGAATGGTGGAGGATTATATGAGTGACCGCATCCAAGTAGGCACGTCACACAGTCCGTACTTATACTGGCAGGAAAAAGAGGCAATTTGGAGGCCCTTGCACAAACTGGCTTTATTCTACCTAAGTTGCCCTCCCACAAGTGTGTACTCCGAAAGAGTGTTTAGTGCCGCCGCTCACCTTGTCAGCAATCGGCGTACGAGGTTACATCCAGAAAATGTGGAGAAGATGATGTTCATTAAAATGAATTATAATCAATTCCTCCGCGGAGACATTGACCAGCAGCAATTGCCTCCACAAAGTACACAGGGAGCTGAGATGGTGGATTCCAGTGGGGACGAATTGATAATCTGTGAGGAGGGGGATGTACACGGTGATATATCGGAGGATGATGATGAGGTGGACATCTTGCCTCTGTAGAGCCAGTTTGTGCAAGGAGAGATTAATTGCTTCTTTTTTGGTGGGGGTCCAAACCAACCCGTCATATCCGTCACAGTCGTGTGGCAGACCCTGTCACTGAAATGATGGGTTGGTTAAAGTGTGCATGTCCTGTTTATACAACATAAGGGTGGGTGGGAGGGCCCAAGGACAATTCCATCTTGCACCTCTTTTTTCTTTTATTTTTCTTTGCGTCATGTGCTGTTTGGGGAGGGTTTTTTGGAAGGGACATCCTGCGTGACACTGCAGTGCCACTCCTAGATGGGCCCGGTGTTTGTGTCGGCCACTAGGGTCGCTAATCTTACTCACACAGCTACCTCATTGCGCCTCTTTTTTTCTTTGCGTCATGTGCTGTTTGGGGAGGGTTTTTTGGAAGGGACATCCTGCGTGACACTGCAGTGCCACTCCTAGATGGGCCAGGTGTTTGTGTCGGGCACTTGGGTCGCTGAGCTTAGTCACACAGCTACCTCATTGCACCTCTTTTTTTCTTTGCGTCATGTGCTGTTTGGGGAGTGTTTTTTGGAAGGGCCATCCTGCGTGACACTGCAGTGCCACTCCTAGATGGGCCAGGTGTTTGTGTCGGCCACTAGGGTCGCTTAGCTTAGTCATCCAGCGACCTCGGTGCAAATTTTAGGACTAAAAATAATATTGTGAGGTGTGAGGTATTCAGAATAGACTGAAAATGAGTGGAAATTATGGTTTTTGAGGTTAATAATAATATGGGATCAAAATGACCCCCAAATTCTATGATTTAAGCTGTTTTTTAGGGTTTTTTGAAAAAAACACCCGAATCCAAAACACACCCGAATCCGACAAAAAAAATTCGGTGAGGTTTTGCCAAAACGCGGTCGAACCCAAAACACGGCCGCGGAACCGAACCCAAAACCAAAACACAAAACCCGAAAAATTTCAGGCGCTCATCTCTAATATGTATGGGGAAAAAAGGCAGGAGGTGACCTTCCCCCCTTCACACGAGCTAAATGAGTTATGTGAAAAGGCTTGGGAATCTCCAGATAAAAAACTGCAGATTTCCAAACGGATGCTTATGGCGTATCCTTTCCCGCCAACGGACAGGTTACGCTGGGAATCCTCCCCTAGGGTGGACAAAGCTTTAACACGCTTATCAAAGAGGGTAGCCCTGCCGTCACAGGATACGGCCACCCTGAAAGATGCTGCGGATAGAAAGCAAGAGGGTACCCTGAAGTCCATTTATACACATTCAGGTACCTTCCTAAGGCTGGCAATTGCGTCAGCCTGGGTGTGTAGTGCTGTAGCAGCATGGACGGATACCTTGTCTGAGGAACTGGACACCTTAGACAAGGATAATATATTAATGACCCTGGGGCATATAAAAGACGCTGTCCTATATATGAGAGATGCTCAAAGAGACATTAGTCTACTGGGCTCTAGAATAACTGCTATGTCGATTTCTGCCAGAAGGGTCCTGTGGACTCGGCAATGGACAGGTGATGCCGACTCAAAAAGGCACATGGAGGTTTTACCTTACAATGGTGAGGAATTGTTTGGGGAGGGTCTCTCGGACCTGGTCTCCACAGCTACTGCTGGAAAGTCAAATTTTTTGCCTTATGTTTCCTCACAACCTAAGAAAGCACCGTATTACCAAATGCAGTCCTTTCGATCACAAAAAGGCAAGAAAGTCCGAGGTGCGTCCTTTCTTGCCAGAGGCAGGGGCAGAGGAAGGAAGCTGCACAACGCAGCTAGTTCCCAGGAACAGAAGTCCTCCCCGGCTTCCACTAAATCCACCGCATGACGCTGGGGCTCCACAGGCGGAGCTAGGCCCAGTGGGGGCGCGTCTCCGAAATTTCAGCCACAAGTGGATTCACTCCCAGTTGGATCCCTGGGCAATAGAGATTGTGTCTCAGGGATACAAGCTGGAATTCGAAGAGATGCCCCCTCACCGTTACCTCAAATCGGCCCTGCCAGCTTCCCCCTAGAGAGGGAAATAGTGTTAGCTGCAATTCACAAATTGTATCTTCGACAGGTGGTGGTCAAGGTTTCAACAAGGAAAGGGTTATTATTCGACCATGTTTGTGGTACCGAAACCGGACGGTTCGGTCAGACCCATATTGAACTTAAAATCCCTGAAAATATACCTGAAAAGGTTCAAGTTCAAGATGGAATCGCTCAGAGCAGTCATTGCAAGCCTGGAAGGGGGGGATTTTATGGTGTCTCTGGACATATAGGATGCATACCTTCATGTCCCCATTTATCCACCTCATCAGGCGTACCTCAGATTTGTGGTACAGGATTGTCATTACCAATTCCAGACGTTGCCATTTGGTTTCTCCACGGCACCGAGAATATTTACCACGGTAATGGCGGAAATGATGGTACTCCTGCGGAAGCAAGGGGTCTCAGTTATCCCATACTTGGACGATCTCCTCATAAAAGCGAGGTCATGAGAGCAGTTGCTGATCAGCGTAGCACGCTCTCTGGAAGTGTTACAACAACACGGCTGGATACTGAATGTTGCAAAGTCGCAGTTGATTCCTACGACTCGTCTGCCTTTCCTGGGCATGATTCTGGACACAGACCAGAAGAGGGTTTAACTCCCAATGGAGAAGGCTCAGGAACTCATGACACTGGTCAGAGACCTATTAAAACCAAAACAGGTGTCGGTGCATCATTGCACGCGAGTCCTGGGAAAGATGGTGGCATCATACGAGGCCATTTCCTTCAGCAGGTTCCATGCGAGGACCTTTCAATGGGATCTACTGGACAAGTGGTCCAGACCACATCTTCAGATGCATCGGTTAATCACCCTATCCCCCAGGGCCAGGGTGTCTCTCCTGTGGTGGCTGCAGAGTGCTCACCTTCTCGAAGGTCGCAGATTCGGCATTCAGGACTGGGTCCTGGTGACCACGGATGCAAGCCTCCGAGGGTGGAGGGCAGTCACACAGGGAAGAAATTTCCAAGGTCTGTGGTCAAGTCACGAGACTTGCCTTCACATCAACATCCTGGAGCTAGGGTCATATACAACGCCCTACGTCAAGCGGAGTCCCTACTTCGTGACCAACCGGTTCTGATTCAGTCAGACAACATCACCGCAGTGGCTCATGTGAACCGCCAAGGCGGCACAAGGAGCAGGGTGGCGATGGTAGAAGCCACCAGAATTCTTCGCTGGGCGGAGAATCACGTAAGTGCACTGTCAGCAGTGTTCATTCCGGGAGTGGACAACTGGGAAGCAGACTTCCTCAGCAGGCACGACCTCCACCCGGGAGAGTGGGGACTTCATCAAGAAGTCTTCACGCAGGTTGTAAGTCGGTGGGAACTGCCACAGGTGGACATAATGGCATCCTGCCTCAACAAAAAGCTAAATAGGTATTGCGCCAGGTCAAGAGACCCTCAGACGATAGCTGTAGACGCCCTGGTGACACCGTGGGTTTTCCAGTCGGTCTATGTATTTCCTCCTCTTCCTCTCATACACAAGGTGCTGAGAATCATAAGAAAAAGAGGAGTGAGAACAATACTCATTGTTCCGGATTGGCCAAGAAGGGCTTGGTATCCAGATCTGCATGAAATGCTCACAGAGGACCCGTGGCCTCTGCCTTTAAGACAGGACTTGTTGCAACAGGGGCGCTGTCTGTTCCAAGACTTACCGCGGCTGCATTTGACGGCATGGCGGTTGAACGCCGGATCCTAGCAGAAAAAGGCATTCCGGATGAGGTTATTCCTACGCTAATAGAGGCTAGGAAGGACGTGATGGCTCAACATTATCACCGTATATGGCGAAAATATGTGGTTTGTTGTGAGGCCAGGAATGCCCCTATGGAGGATTTCCAGCTGGGCCGTTTCCTTCACTTCCTACAGTCGGGAGTGACTTTGGTCTTTAAATTGGGTTCCATTAAGGTCCAGATTTCGGCGCTATCCATTTTCTTTCAAAAAGAACTGGCTTCTCTGCCTGAAGTTCAGACGTTTGTAAAGGGAGTGCTGCATATTCAGCCCCTTTTGTGCCTCCAGTGGCACCTTGGGATCTTAACGTAGTGTTGAGTTTCCTGAAATCACACTGGTTTGAACCACTCAAAATGGTGGAATTGAAATATCTCACGTGGAAGGTGGTCATGCTACTAGCCCTGGCTTCGGCTAGGCGTGTGTCAGAATTGGCGGCTTTGTCACATAAAAGCCCTTATCTGGGTTTCCATGCGGATAGAGCAGAATTGCGGATCCGACCACAATTTCTGCCGAAAGTGGTTTCATCCTTTCATATCAACCTATTGTGGTGCCTGAGGCTACTACTGACTTGGAGGATTCCGAGTTACTTGATGTGGTCAGGGCTTTGAAGGTTTATGTAGCCAGAACGGCTAGGGTCAGGAAAACAGAATCTTTGTTTATCCTGTATGCTTCCAACAAGCTTGGGGCGCCTGCTTCAAAGCAAACTATTGCTCGCTGGATCTGTAACACGATTCAGCAGGCTCATTCTGCGGCTGGGTTGCCGCTGCCTAAATAAGTTAAGGCCAATTCCACAAGGAAGGTGGGCTCTTCTTGGGTGGCTGCCCGAGGGGTCTCGGCATTACAGCTTTGCCGAGCGGCTACTTGGTCAGGTTCAAACACCTTTGCAAAGTTCTACAAGTTTGATACCCAGGCTGAGGAGGACCTTGTGTTTGCTCAATCGGTGCTGCAGAGTCATCCACACTCTCCCGCCCGTTTGGGAGCTTTGGTATAATCCCCATGGTCCTTACGGAGTCCCCAGCATCCACTAGGACATTAGAGAAAATAAGATTTTACTTACCGGTAAATCTATTTCTCGTAGTCCGTAGTGGATGCTGGGCGCCCGTCCCAAGTGCAGACTTCTTCTGCAATGCTTACTGTAGTTATTTCTTAAATAAGGGTTATGTTATAGTTGCATCAGGGTTGATCTGATGCTCTGTTGTTGTTCATACTGTTAACTGGGTAAGTTTATCACAAGTTATAAGGTGTGATTGGTGTGGCTGGTATGAGTCTTGCCCTGGATTTCCAAAATCCTTTCCTTGTACTGTCAGCTCTTCCGGGCACAGTTTCTCTAACTGAGGTCTGGAGGAGGGGCATAGAGGGAGGAGCCAGAGCACACCAGAATCTAAATTCTTTCTTAAAGTGCCCATGTCTCCTGCGGAGTCCGTCTATTCCCATGGTCCTTACGGAGTCCCCAGCATCCACTACGGACTACGAGAAATAGATTTACCGGTAAGTAAAATCTTATTATATATTCACAGTGGTGCAAGTAGAAAAAAATTGTTAGTTGTACTGTGTGCGCGCCAGCAGAAACTGGGTGTGGCACATATGACCCAAATAGTGCAGTGTCAGATACACATATGCCCCCACAGTGCCAGATATGCCCCTACAGTGCTAGCTATGCCCCCACTGTGCCAGATACACATATTCCCCCACGTTGCCAGATATGCCCCCACATTGCCAAATACACATGCCCCCACAGTGCTAGATATGCCCCATACAGTGCCAGATACACATATTCCCCCTCGTTGCTAGATATGCTCCCACATTGCCAGATACACATGCCCCCACAGTGCCAGATATGCCCTCATAGTGCCAGATATTCCCCCACAGTGCCAGTTTAGATATTTTTACCTGCGTGTTGCCAGGGGTTTCATGTGCATTGCCAGGGGTTTTACATGTTGTGTCAGGCTTTTTCCCAGATGCTTTCTGCTCTGGGATCCATGCTCGTTGCCACGAAGAATGCTCGTTACCTAGGGAATGCTCGTTGCCTAGGGATATCTAGAGATGGCCACTGACCATCGATGTTATCCATTGATGGTGACCATCGATGGATAACCCACTGATGGCTATTCCTAGCATTTGCATTTGCTGGTGGGCACTAGCCCGCCAGCACTATAATCCTCTCCCCTTCCCTCCTCCCTCCTCTCCTGTACTCCGCTCGGCTGGCAGAGTTTTCTGGAATGACATGATCAAGTCATGATGTCATGTCACAATAGCATCACGACGTCATGATTCGCGTCATCCATCGGGCCGGCTGAGTGGAGGAGGGAGGTAGGGGGAGCACTGGCATGCCCGGAAAATTTCCGGTGTTGCCAATCTGCTCAGCGCAGCTGCCCCCGGAAATTTTCCAGCCATGCCAATGAAGAGGTTAAATGCCGCTGCCTTTGGGCCCCTTGACAGCAGTGGGCCCCAGTGCAAGGCCCTTTTTGCACTGGTGGTAGTTCCGCCACTGGATGGTGCATTATGTTTTTAAAACGTCTTTACTACGTAAGTGCATTGAGTTCTTACAATCCTTTCATCTGTCAAAGGTCTCTGCACTACGGTGTGCTCTTGTGTCCCTCCAACCTGTGATTATTTACACATGGGAGGAAGACACAGATTATAAAATGAGCTTACTACAGTATTTTCATTAGTGCTTTATTATAGAGGAGCTCTCCATCAATCATTGCTGCTACATTATTGTCATTTATTTTGTGAGAACTGCATATTAAGGAATACCTGTGTATGGCTTTCCTGTAATTAAAGGACAATCATTTAAGGGTGATTAATATTTTATATAGGTGTGTGGATATATCACCTGATATTGATTAATCTTAATTACCTTGGTGTTTCATAATCCATTTACTGTATGTATACCGCCCCTTGGAAGTGATGGGTCCACCAGTATATAATCTGTTCTCTCTGTCCCACTCTGTTCCAGATCCAAAGCCGCAATGACTGCTATGACCGATATCCTTGCTGCTGCTGCTATCAAAGAGGCTGTGGAGGAATTTACAGGTAGGATATGTTATGCAGTGTGTGTGCTTGTGTGGGATGGATGAAAGCTATTTCATTACTTAAAACATTTTAATGAACAGTATGTGACTTTATAATAGTATACTTTACAATGGCACATACCACTATGCTGCAGGAAAGCTAAGTAACTCTTTAGTGCCCACCTGGTCCTGCTAATGCGGCTTTCAGAACTTTATGCAGCACTTTCATGCTTTGCAGAAAAATCAAAAAATTAAAACTTTACGCAGTATAAACACTAGATCAGGCATGTCCATATTGCGGCCCTCCAGCTGTTGTGAAACTACATATCCCAGCATGCCCTGACACAGTTTTACTGTCAGAGAATGCTATAGCTGTGTCAGGGCATGCTGGGATGTGTAGTTTCTCAACAGCTGGAGGGCCGCAGTTTGGACATGCCTGCACTAGATAGTAACACCGATCGTGTACCATGCTAGATTATAATACTGTTTTTTGCTGTAATAAAAAAGGGTATTCCACTTAAAAAATCAAGAAACACTTTAAAATGATGGTTGTCCTTGGGCATCTTCTGCCAAGTTTTATTGCCCAAATTGCAGCATTCACTTCCCATGGTCCCCTCCCATCTATCTATTACTTACTCTTTGCTTTTTTCTTGCTGCTATTGCATCTTATCCCCTCTCCTTCCATCTCTGTCTTCTTCTTTTGTGGAAATCTCTCCATCTGTCCTTCACAACTGGTTATGTGGTTATAAATCTGCAAAAAGTGGGCCATTAGGCTGCCTTCACTCTAAAGCAGGGATGGGGAACCTTTGGCCCTCCAGCTGCTGTTGAACTACACATCCCAGCATGCTCTGCAACAGTTTTAGCATAGCCATATAGCAAAACTGTAGCAAGGCATGCTGGTACAGTATGTGTAGTTCATCAATAGCTGGTGGGCCAAAGGTTCCCCATCTGTGTTCTAAAGGAACATCTGATTAACATCTTTAGATAACAGAGAATTGCAGCCTGAGGGACACCATGCTTTATTGTTCCCAAAAAGCAATTAAAGATAAAATGATGCAAGAGACAGATCCAGCCAGATTAGGATAAACTGTAAATAAAATTGTGTCACATAAAATAATAAGCCTTCTTATGTAACCTAGAACATGACATTTTATGAAATATCTTATTTTGGAAAGTTTGCCTAAAAATAATATTGCAGAAAAAAAAGAAATTTCCATGGAATTACTATGCAGCAGAATGATGCAGGTGTAGAGGGGTGTGGATCATAGAGTCTACCACACTTAGGTCGACAGTGTCTAGGTCAACCACTATTGGTCGACATGGTTTCTAGGCTGATATAATCTGCAGGTCGACATGTACAAGGTCGACAGGACAAAAGGTCAACATGAGTTTTTTTTATTTTTTGGGGTGTCATTTTCTCCATAGAGTGACCGGGAACCCCAGTTAGTGCACCGTGTCCCCTCGCATGGCATGTGAACTTTGGGCAAGGTTACCATTCCCAATTCTAGTCCACGTGGATCGTAAAGCATGAAAAAGTAAAAAAAAAAATTGTGAAAAACTCACGTCGACCTTCTGTTATGTAGACCTAGACCATGTCGA
Organism: Pseudophryne corroboree; assembly: GCF_028390025.1. Taxonomy (NCBI): domain Eukaryota; kingdom Metazoa; phylum Chordata; class Amphibia; order Anura; family Myobatrachidae; genus Pseudophryne; species Pseudophryne corroboree. The sequence goes on along the minus strand of NC_086446.1, from coordinate 75,094,947 downwards.
CCTAGAAAAAATGTCGGACACTGTCAACCTAAATGTGGTCGACCCTATGATCCGCACCCAAATATATATGTACCCCATTGTATTGTGGTCTCTCGCCTTGCTCAGGATTTGCTGCAGAATACTAACTCATTATCATGCACCAGGATATAGTATACATGAGATCTTAATATGTGCATAAACTCTGTAGCCTGCTGCTTCTAAATAGTCACTGAATTCCACTGCGACTTCTAATATCCCTGTAATTTACAGAAAAGCGTACACAAATATGTGCTAAACCAGTGCTTCTCAAACCCAGTCCTCGGGACACATTATCAGTGCATGTTTTCCTAATCTTCTTGCTGAACCACAGATGTATTCATTGATAAATGACAAAAAAATTAAAAGATTCACAGGTGGTTATAATTTATTCCACTTGTGATTCTACGAGGAGACTTGGAAAACATGGTAGGGCTAGGGATAGGGAAGAGTTCCTGCCTGACACTGATACAAGGGACAAGGGGCAGGATGTACTAAGCGGAAAATGCAGTAAACCCGCTGTTTACCGCATTTTCCTCGTGTACCATCCCCCGGCCGGCAGGTCAGCGCCGCGGCGGGGTTCGCCAGCTTTAGCTGGCGATAGTCCATAGAAGCCTATGGGCTTCTCTCCGCTGCGCTGTGTGAGGGATCCGATCGGATCCCTCCCAGCATGCCTTGCGGCCACCCCCGTCACCCTGCGCATGCGCAGACTGACTCCTGGGGCCGAATCCCGGAAGTGAGGCTGCCGCTGTGCATCGCGGAGGACAGCTCTTATCGGAAGAGCTGTCCTCCGCAATGCTGATCGCATATGTAAGTACATATGCGATCAGCATCGTGGCGCAGGGCGGCGATGTACATTAGTACATCCCGCCCAAGGTAAAACACCACTAGACCACCAGGGAATGTTTGTCAACAGTTCCTCATGTCGACATATCCAAGGCCAGTTCTAGACCTTGTGGCGCCCAGGGCAAAAGTTTCCTTTGGTGCGCCCCCCCCCCAAAAAAAAAAAATCCCCCCCGACAGGTAAAACAGAGTTAGTGTGCACCGAAGGCGCATGCCCAAAAATAGGGGCGTGTATTCATAAGGAAGGGGCGTGGCCACAATTATGTCCCCAGTAGTTGTGCCCCCAGTAGTTGTGACTCCTGTAGTTGTGACCCCTGTAGCTGTGCACCCTAGTAACACCGCTTACTGTACAAACAAACAAAAAAAAACCCACAATACTTACCAGCCCCACTCCTGCTTCCCGTCCGCTGCTGCCGCTGCTGCTCATTCTCTAGCCTCCCGCTCTTCTCTATGGGAGATACGTCATGAAATCTCTCCCATAGCGCCGCACAGACACTAGAGGTAAATTATGACCTCTCACGTCTGACAGTGGCGCCGGGGAGCGGGATGCGGGGTGCAGGTGGGCGGCGGGTGCCTGCGGGGTGACCGCAGCGCCCCAGGCACCCACCCTGCTTGCCCGTGCCTAGAACTGCTCCTGGACATATCCTCCATGTAGACACACAAATTACAAACTAATAGCATGCCAGTTTGAATTTCAGTGAAACAGGGTCGTTTTTTGATTCCAGTTTGTTATGGTTGCAGCCTTTATGCTGAAATCACGTCTGCATTGTTTCCCCTAGTATGGGAGACATTGGTGAAAGTGAAGTAAAATTGTAGTTATTTGAGACTTCCAAAGTTTCCTTACTTTGCTCTCATAATGAATCCATAATCTGAATCCCTCTGATATACTTGAATCTGTCATCCATTATCTTGTCTCTTGTTTCACTACAGCTGATTCTTTTAACTACAAGAAATTCTTTGAATTGCTCGGCCTAAAGAACAAGAGTAAAGCTGTCCTGAAAAAGGTTTACAACATTCTGGATACAGACCAGAGTGGATTTCTTAAGGAGGTTGAGCTCGGGTAGGTTAATGGATATATTCTATAACATTTTCAAACACACAAAGAGTGTTTAATATGTACTCCTCAGTATGCTGGATTTTTTAATACACACCATTACTAACATTTTTCCACTTTAAGAAATTGTGAACCGCATAAAGTCATGCTATAAAAAATCCTGTAGGCAAATGGAATATAATGTATTCTTCAGCCAGTATGTCCAGCAATGTAGCATGGCAATATGCAATTCTAATGCATTGGGTAATGTTTATATGTCCAAGAACTAAAGATTCTGGTAAAACTTTGCTGAAATCCAGATTTTCAGCAGTACGCATAGGTGTACGCCAATTCTGCCGCAGCTGTGAAAGTGTTCTCAAATATTGGGGTATATGCAATTGCGGTCGAATTCCGGCTGGAATTCGACCGTTTTTAAATTCAACACAATTCGACTGTCGAATTCCGTCCGCCGGGGCCGGAATTCGACATATTCAATAAAAAACGGATTCGACAGTCCCGCTGTCGAAAAATCGGACCAATTGACGGATAAGTACGTCCTGGATTCGACTTTTCGGACGGCACAAAAATGGTTAAAAAACCCTGAAAAAAATTGCATGGGTCCCCCCTCCTAAGCATAACCAGCCTCGGGCTCTTTGAGCCGGTCCTGGTTGTAAAAATACGGGGGGGAAATTGACAGGGGATCCCCCGTATTTTTAGAACCAGCACCGGGCTCTGCGTCCGGTCCTGGTGCAAAAAATACGGGGGACAAAAAGCATAGGGGTCCCCCATATTTTTAACACCAGCACCGGGCTCCACTAGCTGGAGAGATAATGCCACAGCCGGGGGACACTTTTATATCGGTCCCTGCGGCCGTGGCATTAAAACCCCAACTAGTCACCCCTGGCCGGGGTACCCTGGAGGAGTGGGGACCTTTTCAATCAAGGGGTCCCCCCCCTCCAGCCACCCAAGGGCCATGGGTGAAGCCTGAGGCTGTCCCCCCCATCCATGGGCTGCGGTTGGGGGGCTGATAGCCTTGTGTAAAATAAAAGAATATTGTTTTTTGCAGAAGAACTACAAGTCCCAGCAAGCGTCCCCCGCAAGCTGGTACTTGGAGAACCACAAGTACCAGCATGCGGGGAGGAAACTGGCCCGCTGGTACCTGTAGTTCTACTGAAAAAAAAAATAGACAGGGCCCCTCCATCCCAAAAAAAAAGATTCTGCCGCTTCGCTCCACCCCTATGTGAAAACTGCTGCACAGGTAAGGCATGCTTTAAGATGTCCTGCCTGCGCAACAGTACAGTGTTTTATAGCCTAGTGCAGCTCTCCAGGTATTGGTAGTAGGAGGCAGGGGTGGGCCCCACTCTCTGTAATGTCCCGGGACACTAGCCCCCACAGTCCCCCCCCTGATGGCTGCCCTGGCCGGAGCCATTGTTACTGCGTATGGGATTGCAGAAGCAGGCTGAGACCTGCCTTGAAAATGGTCTTGACACGTTGACACTTTTGCAGCCACTCCCAGTTAAAGTACCTCCCCAAATGTTCCCTGACTATCAATTATTCTGCAAATAAATCCTCTCTGCAAATGTCGTCACAAGTCCAATGCGGTACACGCACAGTGCGACTCAGGTGCAATAATCTCTCGACTGCAAAACATTAGGTTTGCATACACTCTGAATCGAACCCATAGCTCCATTTTCAAGTTTCAATATTGTTTCTCCATTTGCATTTTGACAAATTGCCAGTCTATGGATGGAGTTAGGACAACGACAGTCAATTAATTGTGAGTGCTGTGATTGGGGCAGGAGACTTTATGCCAAATTCCGCTGATGAAATTTGCAAACATCCGGAAATATCCAAACCTTTTCTGCAAAATATTTTCTCCATGACAGCGTACATTTTGCATTATACATACCCAGTGCTCCTCCAACCACACAGAATTAAACGATCATTGTCATCTCAAACATATAGGTGGCCATTCCAAGTTGATCGCAGCCAGCAACTTTTAGCTGCTGCTGCGATCAATAGTCCACGCCTACGGGGGGAGTGTATTTTAGCTTAGCAGGGCTGCGATCGCTTGTGCAGCCCTGCTAAGCTAAAAAAAAATTCAAGCAAAACTAGACTAGCCCTGGACATACTTACCCTGTGCGATGGATCCAGGGATGATGGTCCCGGCTTTGATGTCACTCCTCCGCCCACCGTTGTCCTGGACATGCCTGCGTTTCACTCACCACTCCCTGAAAACGGCTCCAAACGGTTCCGGATCCACCCAGCCACGACTCCTTCCTGTCAATCTTCTTAGCGGTCACTGGTGCGACCACTTCCGTCGGTAGCCGTGACGTAACCCGGCTGCCGCGCATTCCGCACCCGTTTGCACCACAGCGAAAAAACGCTGCGTGCGAATGGGTCGCAATGACCCCCATAGAGTGTAAAATAGCAAAACAATATGTGACTTGAAGATTGTATCAATGGAGCTACACACATCGACCTGACAGCCCAAGTTGCCAAAATGTCTATTTGTGCCAATTTCTACCTCAAGTTCCCACATCTCTAGCGCACTGACCACTTATCCAGCTTACAATATTTTTGAATATTGCAGGTTGTTACATTTCTGGATTTATTGGTTAAACATGCATTATATTACATTTGCCTTTATAGAAAATCTTTTTACATGTTATGGTTTCTTAAAACAGATTATATTAGTCTAATATACTAATTACATCTCCCATTCTGCAGTCATATGATGAAAGGATTCTCCCCTGAAGGAAGATCTCTTACTGAAAAGGAAATAAAGGATATGCTAGCCGATGGTGACAAAAATGGAGAAGGAAAAATTAGTCTTGATGGTATGTATTGTGGTGGGATTATACACTAGTTACACTGACATCAGGGCCAATCTGTATGATGCTTAAGGGAATGCAATAAAAGTCCAAAAACCAATGGGTATGGTAACATACAATGGATTCTAGTGTTAACCAACCAAATGTCACTTTTACTTGTGTCGTGCTGCACTATGTGATGCGCTACTTGTTCCATTTCCATGTTATTTTTTTGCAAGAATCTAATAGATGCCCCAAAATACAAAAAAAAAAAAAACTATGATAAATCTTTAAGGGTCAAATCAATGTGCAGCCAACCTGAGCCATAAGGAATCACTGAACTTCCGAAAATGAACAACACCACAGAATAGCGTTCAGGGAAGTTGGCGCTTAATAGTGACCCACACAGAATATGTTCAAAGGGATCTTCATTCATAAACTAAAACAATTCTTCCATATGGGTACCTATAATAATAGAAAAAACGTGGACATAATAGTATGAAACCTTCACAGCATCCACCCCTGGTGACATCAGATGAAATCAATGCGTTTAGTAGAAAACTTTGCCCTGTGGAATAAAGGGTACAAATTATCCCCTCAAAAACCCACACATCCATGTGTGAGAAGAAAAGGAACCCTCTTAGGGTATATCAGCATGTAGACGGTTCTTTGATAAACAGAAATTAATGCTTTGAAGTTGGATCCACCACTTGGTTTCTCTCACTGCAATAAGCAGGCAAAGGAAGAGTGATTTAAAACATTTTAAAAACTATTTTTATTTAGCATCTGATCTGTACACAGAAGAATATCCATGATATAGTAGAATTAACTTCCTATTAGACTCAGACTCAGCAGGCACACATATTAACCAGACTCAAGCACAAAGAGATGGAATGCAGAGTAACCATCTAGCCATGTGCAGTGTTGGACTGAGGCAGGAATGGCACACCTGGGGGGGAATGTAGTGATAGGGCCCATGTTTAGTGGTGTGGCCATTCACCACAGAGGGGATCAGTATGAAATACCTACAATCAAAATCCCGACGGTCTGCGAGGGGACACGGTACACTTATACAGTGTCCATGTCAACCTATGTCAACATACACACTGAAAAACATGTGTTGACTTTTTGACCTGTCGACATTTTAAATGTCTGTATTTTAACCTGCACATGTTATATCTGCCCCACCTGCAGTGCACATGGTTTTGCCCAACTGCTAACAAATTTGCTGCTGCGATCAGATCTGAATTAGGCCCCATGTCCATTATTTCTCATTATTACAATAATCCGTATGATTGATGCAACAAAGAAGAATTGTTGGTTTTTATTATTGAACATCTATATGAACATTTCCTCTATGAGGTGCACCAAAATAATTTGCCCCAATCACTGCAGACACACTTGAGTCCCATGCACTACCAATGTCAGACACAGTATTAGAGATTTTTTTCTTCTGCGTATGCGTACATGTCCCACTGTGCAGTGCATAAGCATGCGGATAGTGGCCACATAGAGTCTGAGTTATGATTGAGGAACTCAGGAGACGGTCAGTCTCAGAAATGTGCTTTACAGTGGTGTATCCATAATGGGTGCAATTTTTTGAATGCTTACCCCTCTGTAGTCCCATGTCGACAGCAGCAGTGCTACACAAGTCACTGGGAAAATGGCGCTGTGGAAATTTTCCAGGCGTTTCACTCATGTGCAGTACTAAAATCACTGGGAAAATGGACGCCCCCTTCTGTATGTTCATCAGTGTATCCGTAATGTGCCACTTGTGTGCACCTTATTGTTCCCGCGTCTTCATGCTCACCAGTGCCACTCACCTGCCATCTGTGTACCTTATTGTGCTCCCCCTCTGTCTTCATGCTCTAAAGAGTGCCCCTGACCCGCTAACTGTATGTAACTTATTGTGCCCCCTCTCTGTATGTTTGTCAGTGTGCTACCAGCATACCTCCCAATATGACCCTCTCCAGGAGGGACACAATGCTCTGCTTCTGGACTTCCCTCTTAATTTATGATCACCGATACCTGTTTAGAACAGGTTAATGGATAAGAAAGGTGTTTGACCACAGGTGCCGGCAATCATACATTAAGAGGGAAGCCCAGGAGCAGAGCATTCTGTCCCTTTTGGAGAGGGTCATGTGGGGAGGTATGTACCCGGATGTACCTTATTGTGTGCCGCTAAATCAAGGTGCATACGGTAGAGGCTCAGAGGTTTTGTGATTGGTAAATTAGACCCTTTAGAAAGCAAAATATCAGCATCTGGATTACAAATAAAGATTTGAATGTGAAACCTAAAAAATACTGATGAGTAAAACATAGACAAGGCTAAATTGTGCACCATTTTATATAAAAGCTCAACAGCTCTTAAGTGAATTGGATTAAACTAGCTTAAACTAGTTTACAACAAGAGATCATTATTCAAAATATGATACTTTAGTTATTGGGTTTGTCTTCTACATGTATCTAATGTGCATCATACGCCTTAATCGATCAACAGTCATTACAAAGCAATTAATCCAGCTATGGAGTCACATCAGAAGACATAGCAAGATTATTCCTTATGCTGAATTATATAGGATTTAGCTAGCATCGTAATCATTAGTGTCTTAAACATATTGCTCTAGAGCTTTGGAACACTAACAAATACTGTAGCCTACTCACTCAAAGGCCCATTATCATTGCGTACCGTATAACAAATGCTTAAGCTTCAGATGGGATCAGTATGTAATCTCGGTGGCCGGGATACTGAATGTCAGTATACTGACAGTGGGATCCCGGCCACTGGTGTGACGGCTGTGGGGCGAGCGCTACGGTATGGTAACTACTTCCCTATCAGATAACTTGTCGCCAGAGCTGGCCCTAACCAATATGATAGCCTAGGCAAGATTTTGTCTGGTGCCCCCTTGCACAGACGCTAGTTCCGCCTCTGACCCTGTACTCCTTTCCCAGCACCATCACCCCTCACCCATAGCAGTCCTCATTTTGGTGCTCCTACCCCCCTATATTTTAAATAGGAACAGTGCACATTCGGTGTGCAGCCCAAAATGGGGCGTGTTCTTGCTAGGAAGGAGCATGGCCACACAATAATACCCCCAGTTGAAATTACGCCACACAGTACTGCAACTTTATTCATATTATATCATGCAATAGTCTCTTATTCACGTTACATCACACAGTAGTACCACATTACTGCTCACAGTAGTGCCCCTTATTCACATTACACCACACCATATTGCTCTTTATTCACATTACACCACACCATATTGCTCTTTATTCACATTACACCACACAGTAGTGGCCTTTCTATATGTTACGCCACAAAGTACTGTAGTACACCTTATACACATAATGCCGCACATTAGTAATGCATTTCGAAAGCAGATAGAGCCACAGTTACACATAGAATATAGGCATGCTGCATATCATTTTATTGAGCAGAAGCTGCTTGTGCCCCATGACATTACAAATGCACTAGACATTTGCCTAGTTTGCCTATGCCTAGGACTGGCTCTGGTTCAAAGGCTCATTATTGAAGGAAATGTGGCCCTCCAGTGTAGGTATTTTACTTTAGTGACTCTTTTATAGTATTTATATCTATATGTATTTCTAGTTACATTTTGATGATTGGTGTGGAATATGGCTTTAATATTAACATATTAATGGGGATTCATGTATGAGATAAGCATATTGTAGGGAACTGGAAGGACCAGGGCAAGTATACTATCACTCTATGCCTACAGCATGAAACAGGAACACTAACAAAATGTGGAGCAGAATATGTACTGGAATGTGTTTGATACCACGTAGAGAATGGTATTTAACAAGTGGATCTTTGCGTTCTTGCAGTCTACCAGGTTGCAGCCTAATCTTGACACACCAGCACAGATATAGTGAACTACACTCACCTATTTGAGGTGATATATTTGTCTGTAGGGTTACTTTATCATTTTTCCTTCTTATACATGAGGTTGACATCTCATCTTGAACCCACAATTGGAAACTAAAAATAAATATTGCTCTCTTTGAATGGAAGGGATCTATAGCAGCATTTTATGTGTATTTGCACTCACATACTGTAAGGGGTGATATAATGGCTCCTGAGATCAATCCCAACAGTACAGTAGGTAAAGTGGTTCTCAAAAATAAGCATAAGGAACATATAGTGCTCTTGGGAACCAGTAAATGTGTAAAGTGAACTTTATATCATAGACGTGTGCACGAGTTGTGCAGGGTGTAGCAGCCCCAACCCGAATCTGCACAGAATTCGTCAGACACCAATGCCAGCCGTGTACCTGGGGCATGTAGGCACAGATAGTGCGCTGGTCAGCACTCCAAATGCAACACCACCACATCATCAGCTTCCAAGGAAGATGTGAGTGTGCTGAGTTGGAGGCGTGGCTAAGTTGGTATGTGGCTGAGTGGGGCGTGGCTATGTCAAGCACACCATTGAAGAAGACCCAGCACATGCCTATGCCTTAAATTATATATATCTGACATTCACAGTTGCCATTTTTATTTAGAAACAACGTTTATCCTGAAACGAGTACATACAAATCAGATCTGTGGTGCAGGATTTCCGTAACATTAATATGTAATTAAAATAAATGATCTCAATGGCAAATTTCTAAGCAGCACTGTAACATGATGCCAGGGTTTCAAGCTGCAGAAGCCTTTAATTAGTCCAGCCTGAAACGCTCCCCTGGTCCTGGTATGACTGATTAGAAACCCTATCCAACAAGTATAATAGTCGCCGCTAAACTCTGCTGTTCCAGAGCGCTATCCCCAGCGGTAACATCATTAGTCACTTACCAGTCAAACATACTGTATTTTGTAAAACTAATCCACAGAAAAAAAAATTACATTCCTTTTGTACGCATGAACTGATCGAGTAGTGAGAAAGTGATCTATGCTCTATGCAATAACCCTGGCACGCCATTTTCTCATTCTAGATGCATAAGGTGTCATAGAAAATATACAATCTATAAATATTAGCTCTGAGGCCCCTTATAGGACTTTTCCACTTAAAACCCAGATCCGACCCAGGCAATTGAGCACAGATTTCAAGACATGTCACAGAAACCCCGTTCACACTGCAGGCTGGATCCGAGTGTTCCCTCTGCTGCCGCTTGGAGATTACTAGGGTGGCCAATCCCGGGCCATTTTTTCAATCTAGGGAATCGGGATTGAAAAATGATAAATCCCGGGATTCCCGGAATTGGCTTCTTTTCAATGTGCCCCACCCCTCCTGCCCTGCCCAGCCCAGCCCAGCCAAGATAACTCACCCTAATGTGGACAAGAGGGAGGGTGGGCCACTTGCTGTGAGGTGCAAGGCAGTGCAGGGCGGGCATCTGGCTGCGCAGCATGACCTCTGACCTTCAAGTCATGCTGCGCAGTGCGCACAGCCGGGCCAAGGGGAGCTGAGCAGGGTGAGCCAGGCAGGGTCTGAGCCTCATACGGACATTCAATGATGCCCATTATAGAAAAAACTAAGGTGGTGGCCAATCCGGAAATCCTCAGAATTGGAAGCTCCAATCCCAGGATTGAATCCTGGACAATTTTAGGCCGGGTTCCCGCCGATCCCGGTATTGGCTACCCTAGAGATGACATCATCTCCAAGCACAAGTGAGACAACTTTCCATAGGCTTTTAACGAGACCCAGGTCACCTGTTTACACTGCAGCTTTACCCTTATTTTTCAAGGACCCTTTTCCAGTGAGCCGCGACTCAAGTAGTCCTGGCAATATCCTGAGCCAGAGGTTCTCAAATGCTGTCCTTAAGCCACCCAAATGGTCAGTGTGTTAAGTTTATCCATGCTTGGTCACAGGTGACTAAATTAGCACTTTAGTTAATTTGGTTTAACCATCTGTGCTGAACCATTGTATATACTGTACCTAAAACCTGGTCCGTTGGGGTGCCTTGAGGCCCACATTTGAGAACCTCTGGTCTGAGCAGTGGAAAAGGGGAATAACTGTCTTGACTTTATAAGTAGTATGATTTGAGATATTAAGGTGGAGATTCAAATTGAGAAGTAGGTAGGAAAACTGGCACGTTTAAGGCTTAAATTTAAAAGGGCAATGCTTTTAATAGTAAAAACCCTAAGGGCCAGATTCAATTAGCTACACTAATTACCGTGGAAGGTACAGGGCTTGCAACCTCAGCCTGGAGCTATTCAATTACAAGCCTTGTTCATCACACAGTAAATCTGCAGCTAACCAGCATTAACTCATAGATTCCGAGATAAGTGCCCATAAGTTTACATCACCCGCGATAAGGGCAGAATTCTCTCCTTACCGTGGATTTCCACAATAAGTGGAGCCTGCAGGCCTATCATGGGCTGCAGCAGCCTACAATTGAATAACCCCAGCCACTGTATAAGCCCATGGCAATTAGTGGGGCTCATTGAATCTGCCCTAAATGTCCGAGAAGTCAGAGGTTTGAAACAAGATTTGTTTAATTAAATGGCAGCACACAGACAACATTACCAAAAAAAGTATAACAAACTCATAATGTACAATGTATGCGACATCTATACAATTGCAAAAGTAAATAATAATAATTATAATAATAATAATTAATAATGTATTCTCCTATTTTGCATTTCTTTTCTTGGAATATGATTTTATTACACACATTTACATAAGAACAAAGTTGTAAATTGCAGCAAAATATACCATAAATCTTAATTTTATTTTTCAATTTCAAATATTGTATGTAAAGATTTTGTTTCCCCCTAACCAGAGTACTTTCATCTGTATTCACAGAGTTCATAACCATGGTGTCTGAATCCTAAGTCACTGAAGCTCTGTTGTTATTTGTGCACAGCGTTCACCTTCCTTAAAAGCCAAATTATTTATTGCTCCTGTTTTATACTCCACCTCTGGTCCCTGCCTCCGGGAACAAATCATAACAAAATGCAATAAAGGGCAAAAACACCTCAGAAACTGGAATCTCTTGTCTTTTTTTTGCCACTAATTGGTTTCTATTGTAATTGGGTTGTAAAAACACAGTAGATGCAGCCATTTTGTGTGAACCAATATTAATGCAGCCTATGAATTCACTAGAAAGAAACCAGTGACATCACTGAGGAACTGGACAAGGTGTATAAACGAAAGCTAAATTTTCAGTTCTACAAATTACTGACTGTGTTTGCATGATAATGGGGCATATGTATCATGGCTTGGCGAGAGATAAAGTACCAACCAAACCAGGGACGGTTTAACAGAGGAGGGGGCCTGTGTGCAGAATCTGCGTAAGCCCCATTCCTCCCTACAGTGCAGTAGACTGGCAATGTGCCAGAGTCTACTGCGCATGTGCAGGTCTCTGGAAACATGGTGCACACCATTTTCTGGTGACTAATCTCTGCTGCACATGTGCAGCGGCCATTTTGACTGTGATTTCTGCTGGAGTGCCAACGTGGGACTCCGAAAAGGTAAATGATTAAACATGGGTGCAGTGTGTGCGGTGTTGGACCCCCCAGACCTAGGGGCCCGTGTGCACCACACACCCTGCATCCAATATACTGTAGATATTCCAATGAACCAATCAGCTCTTAACTGCCATTTTTAAAATACAGCCTGTAACATGGCACTTAGAACCTGATAGGTTGGTGCATTATCTTTCGCTGTTTAATCTCTCTCCAAGCTTTCATACATATGCCCCGATCTTTTTTAAGGTGGGCAGAACTCTACAGTATTTGGGGATCTCAAACTCTGCCATTACAGTCCAGGTTTTAAGGAAATCCATGCTTGAGTGACTTAATTAATATCTCAGTCAATTTGATTTAACCATCTACATACCTCCCAACATTTTCAATGAAAGAAGCGGGACTCCCTCGTGTGCGCAAAAGGGGGCATAGCCTATCCGAAAGGAGCCTCGCGGCAGTGCCATAATCGTGAGCCACACCACCATTTACCGTCACTAAGGGGGCATGCCTAATGCTCTTTGAGCTGCTGGCATGCCCCCTCTACCTCTGTCTTCACTGAATAGACTATTGCAGGGCAGCAATGACAGGAACCTCCCAACTGCCCACCGCGGGATATTGCGGCCTACGGGTGGGAGAGCTGGACAGTCACAAAAAACGGAACTGTCCCACAAAAATTGGGACAGTTGGGAGGTACGCATCTATTGTATACTCAAGCTTGGATATCCTTAAACCCGGACAGTAATAGCGGAGTTTGGGAAGCTACGGTACATATGGAAAGAAAACAGAATTTTATGATGACTAAAATATGCCATCCGTGTTAGTGCACTCATTCACAGGGATCACAAACTCCAGAATAAACTTATAACCACTCCAGAGGGCTCCCTTTGTGGTGACACTGAGACTGAGATGGACTATTTAATTCAAGAGACTCATTATAAAGGAAAGCTCTGTGACTTCTCCAACTTTTTTTTTAGAATAAGTGATGTTGCATTCACATACAATTCATTCAGTTATTTTTCACACCCAAACATCTGCTACATTTACACTAGGAACACTTTACGCACACTTCCACATTCCCCCTCCACCACTCACCCTTAGTGCTGTGCCTAATTGAAAATCTATTTTAGCTCCGTTTCCCTTCATATCATGCAGGAGATTGAAAAAGGAATGGGTACAGATGCACCATGCTATCATTTCTATAAATTAGAATTAGAGATGAGCGGGTTCTGTTCTCAGAGAACCGAACTTCCCCGAACGTCACAGTCTGAGCTCGGGACTTCTTGCCAGACTCGGATCCCAGAACAAGGCAAAATGTCATCATCCCGCTGTCGGATTCTCATGGGTTTTGAATTCCATATATAGAGCCATGTGTCACCGCCATTTTCACTCCAGACTTGGAGAGTGAGGGAGACAGACCTCTGTCTCTCTGTGGGTGGTGGTGTCGGGTGAGGTCAGTGTGTGCTCTCTAGGGGTGCTGTTCTGTCACTGTGGTGTCCTGTGCTGTTATGGGTGCTTCAGCTGTACATGGGTGTTGCTGTCCTGTTACTGTGCTGTGCAGGGGCACTGTTCTGTATGCTGTAAAAATATGTTGGGGTAATATGGAAATACAGGGGTGCTGGTTCTGTCCTGTATGCTGTAAAAAAATGCCATAGTGTTGTAAAGGTACACTGGCCCTTTCTTGTATCATATAAAATTACAGTGGTGCTGTGAAAACAAAAATGTACACTGGCCCTGTCTTGTATGCTGTAAAAATACAGGGGTGCTGGCCCTGTCCTGTATGCTGTAAAAATACAGGGGTGCTGTTAAAATATATGTACACTGGCCCTGTCCTGTACGCTGTAAAAATACAGGGTTGCTGTAGTTAAAATAAATGTACACTGGCCCTGCCCTGTATACTGTAAAAATACATGGGTGTTGTAGTTAAAATAAATGTAACCTGGCCCTGTCCTGTATGCTGTAAAAATACAGGGGTGAAGTGATAATGCTGCTGTTAAAATAAATGTACACTGGCCCTCTTTTCTGCATGCTGTAAAAATACAGGAATGTAGTTGTTAAAATAAATGTAAACTGGCCCTGTCATGTATGCTGTAAAAATACAGGGGTGCTGTTGTTAAAACAAAGGTACACTGGTCCTGTTTTGTATGCTTTATAAATACATGGGTGCTATGAGAATACAGGGGTGCTGGCTGTTAGGGTCTCCTGCTCTGTGCTGCCACGTCGTCATGGCAACCGGGAGACAAGTGCTAGCGGAGTAACCTGAGCGTAGCTGATACTCCGGTTCGGGTCTTTTGCTGTGCAGTGGTTACAGGCTCTGTGCACGGCAGGGGATCCGGTGCTGGTTTTTGTGCTCACAGTCTGTGAGGTCTGAGTGGGGCGTGGACAGCACCTGCTATATAAACCCTCTTCTCAGGTTAGGCAGATGCTGCTGAATCTTTGTTGGTTAGTCAGTTCCTGAAAGCTAGCTAGTACTGTGTAAACTTTGTATTTGTTTGTTGCTTACTGCAAATAGGCCTTGGGATTTGGTATTACACTCTGCCAATCCAGACCTAGCAGTAAGACTGGAGTCAGTCGTTTAACCTGCTGGGGTTCTTTTGCTACTCTGTGAACCTAGCAAGTTTGCGGCTGTATTCTCAGACTTGCCTGCCAAAATCCTTTCTCACTGTGCAAGGTGTTCAGGTGTCAGTTTAGTGGCAGTAAGCTGAACCAGTGCACTGCAAGTGAGGACTAGGATTGTGGAGACTCTCCTTGTGTCTATTATTCCATCTCTGACCAAGGAGTTTACTGCCACACCCGTTGGTAACCCTTTAGGGTTTTGCTGTTACCCTTAGCAACAGCATTTCGGGTTCTCTACGTATTAAATCACAACTTCTTTCCATCTGAGCATTCCTAATACTAGGGAGACACCCAGTTTCTTAGCCTTGGGCTTCTCTGTTCACTTTGTGTTTATTTTGTTACCCTATCACCTTCTATGTATGTAATGTCATATTCCCCAGTCTGTCTGTGAGTTCATTTGTTTTGCATCCCTCTCCGTTCAGACACCAGTACATTCCTGCTGGCACTGGTGTGCATAACATTTTCAGCAGCCTAATACTCCTGTTGAAATTTTGTGGGAATATGGAGCATACCCCTCAAAATACTTTGCAACAGGTGGTCGATCAGGTGCAGGTCCTGACTCGACAATTTAATGATTTGTCCATTAAAATGCACACCTCGCAGGCCGCTGGCGGAGCTCCCG
Organism: Pseudophryne corroboree; assembly: GCF_028390025.1. NCBI lineage: Eukaryota > Metazoa > Chordata > Amphibia > Anura > Myobatrachidae > Pseudophryne > Pseudophryne corroboree. The sequence goes on along the minus strand of NC_086446.1, from coordinate 75,079,583 downwards.
CAGCAGCAGTGCCTTCAGGGGTTAAGGAGCCGAAAGTAAATCTCCCGGATCGTTTTTCTGGAGATCGCTCGCAGTTCTTTTGTTTCAAGGAGAGCTGCAAGCTATATTTGCAGCTTAGGCCTCAGTCTTCTGGGTCGGAGATTCAGCGGGTGGGCATAGTGATTTCCTTGCTACAAGGAGACCCACAGGTCTGGGCATATGGGTTGCAGCCTGACTGTCCATCGCTTAAAAGTGTTGATGCTTTTTTTACGGCACTGGGCATGTTGTATGATGACCCTGACAAGACGGCCTCAGCCGAGGCTCAGATTTAGATCCTTAAGCAAGGGCGAAGGCCAGTTGAGGTTTATTGTACGGAGTTTCGGAGGTTGGCCCATGATACCCAGTGGAATGACCCTGCCCTGAGACACCAGTACCGAAGAGGTCTTTCTAACCAGTTAAAAGACCAACTGGTACAATATCCCTTGCCTGATAGCTTAGATCAGCTCATGCAGTTATCCATTCGGGTGGATAGACGGCTGAGAGAGCGCAGGCTTGAAAGGGAGACCGAGGTTTCCTTCTTTCCCAAGGGAACCTCAGACTCTGAGGAATTTTCCGAGGAGCCTATGCAGATTGGGGCTACCCGCCTCTCCTCGCGTGAGAAGACGCGGAGGAGACAGCAGGGGTTATGTTTGTACTGTGGGAATAAAGGTCATGTGGTAGTATCATGCCCAGAAAAGCCGGAAAACTTCAGGGCCTGAGGGTGATGGGAAATATCCTGTCAGGCCAGAAGTCAGAATTTCCCAAGAAGACTTTTATCATTCCGGTGACCTTGAAGATCCTCGGTCAAACTGTCAAGACTGAGGCCTTTGTGGACAGTGGGGCCGACGGGGTTTTTATGGACCGCCAATTCGCCCTGAAACACTCTGTTCCCTTAGTACCCTTGGCATCGGAAATTGAGATTTGTGGGTTAAACGGGGAACCATTATCCCAGGGTAAAATTACCTCTTGCACTAGCCAGATTTCTTTGTTTATTGGAGCCACACACTCTGAAAAATTGTCCTTTTATGTGACTGTCTGTACTTTTGCCCCATTGGTGTTGGGGGTACCCTGGTTAAGGGCCCACAATCCTCAATTTGACTGGGTCTCTGGGGAGATTCTTAGTTGGGGTACTGATTGTTTCAGGAGTTGCTTGAGCCTTCCAGTCAGGCTTTCGCAGCTAAGTTTGCCAGGATTGCCAGGATGTTATGCAGATTTTGCGGACGTGTTCTCCAAAAGAGTTGCAGAGGTACTACCTCCCCATCGCCCCTATGACTGTGCCATTGATTTGTTGCCGAATGCTAAGCTTCCCAAGAGCAGGTTGTACTCCCTGTCACGTCCTGAGACTCAGGCTATGGCAGAGTACATTCAGGAGAACTTGGATAAGGGATTTATCAGACCTTCACAGTCTCCAGTTGGGTCGGGGTTCTTCTTCGTGGGTAAAAAGGACGGTTCGTTGCGACCCTGCATCGACTTCAGGGAATTGAACCGTATCACGATTAAAAACTTAAACCCACTGCCTCTCATTTCGGTCTTGTTTGACCAGCTTCGTACTGCCACCATTTTTTCTAAGATTGACCTACGCGGTGCGTACAATCTAATCCGAATAAGAGAGGGGGATGAATGGAAGACTGCCTTTAATACCCACTCAGGGCATTATGAATATTTGGTGATGCCTTTTGGGCTCTGTAATGCCCCGGCAGTCTTCCAGGACTTCATGAACGATGTGCTCAGGGAATATTTGGATAGATTCTTAGTTGTATACTTAGATGACATCCTAATCTTCTCCCATTCCCTGGAGGAACATCGGAAGCATGTACGCTTAGTCCTCCAGAAACTCAGAGACCACCGGCTTGGGGCGAAGCTGGAGAAGTGCGAATTTGAAGTTCAGCAAATCGCATTTCTAGGATATATTATCTCCCCAGAAGGTTTCCAAATGGAGGGTTCCAGGGTACAGGCAGTCCTGGATTGGGTGCAGCCCACTAGTTTGAAGGCGCTTCAGCGTTTTCTGGGCTTTGCGAATTTTTATAGACGATTTATCGCTGGATTTTCGTCTATAGTGGCGCCCTTGGTGGCACTCACTAAGAAAGGGGCGGATGTTGCTCACTGGTCTTGTGAGGCCAAAGCGGCTTTTGCCCGTCTCAAAAGGGCATTTGTCTCGGCCAAGGTGCTGCGACACCCAGATCCAGAGCGTCCTTTTGTGGTGGAGGTGGGTATTGGGGCAGTACTCTCTCAGATGGGGGTGTCTGATAATCGCCTTCATCCCTGTGCTTACTTTTCCCGTAAATTTTCGCCTGCCGAGATGAATTATGATGTGGGTAACCGGGAATTGTTGGCTATTAAGGATGCACTCGAGGAGTGGAGACACTGGCTTGAGGGGGCTAAGTTTGTGGTCTCAATTCTCACCGACCATAAGAATTTGGCATATTTAGAGTCAGCGAAGCGCCTCAATGCCAGGCAGGCACGATGGGCTTTGTTTTTTGCTCGCTTTAATGTTTTGATAACATATCGCCCTGGGTCAAAAAACATCAAGGCTGATGCGCTCTCGCGGAGTTTTGCTCCAATCCAGGAGACCACCGAGGAGCCATTGCCCATTGTGTCCCCATCATGTATTAAAGTGGGCATTACCCAGGACCTCTTGTCATTAGTCCTTAGAGCACAGGAGCAGGCTCCTCCAGACCTTCCGGTAGGTCTTTTGTTTGTGCCTCCTAGGTTAAGACAGCGAGTGTTCCTGGAATTCCATGCCAAGAAGTCGGCAGGTCACCCGGGTATTGCCAGAACTCGGGAGTTGCTATCTAGGGCGGTGTGGTGGCCCTCGTGGCTAGGGATGTGGATCAGTGGGTTCGGGCATGTGACATCTGTGCCCGAAATAAGACTCTTAGAGGGGTTCCTGTTGGCCCATTACATCCACTCTCTATTCCATCTAAGCCATGGACCCACATTTCAATGGATTTTGTGGTGGACTTGCCCAAATCCTCGGGGATGACAGCCATCTGGGTTGTCGTGGACAGGTTTTCGAAGATGGCGCACTTCGTTCCATTGGTTGGGCTGCCATCGGCCAGACGCCTGTCTGAATTATTTATGCTGCATGTTGTGCGCCTCCACGGGTTGCCACTTGATGTGGTCTCTGACCGCGGATCCCAGTTTGTGGCCAAATTCTGGAGGGCATTTTGTTCCGATCTCCAGATTTCTGTCAGCTTGTCGTCAGGCTACCATCCGCAGTCTAATGGGCAGACTGCAAGGGTGAACCAGTCCTTGGAGCAGTTCCTCAGGTGTTATGTCTCCAAGTGTCAGACTGACTGGGTTGCTCATCTGTCCATGGCGGAGTTTGCCTATAACAACGCGGCTCACTCTGCTACAGGGATCTCTCCCTTCCTTTGTGTGTATGGGCATCATCCTAAGCCAATTCTTTTGACCCCGAGGACTCCACGCCTGGTGGTTCCTCTGTGGTTTCGGTCCTTAGAGGTATTTGGAGGAAAGTGAAGAAAGCCCTTGTGTCTGTGTCATTAGTGACCAAAAGGGTTTTTGATAAGCGGAAAAGACCCTGCAGCTTCAAATTAGGAGACTTCGTCTGGTTGTCTACCAAGAATTTGAAGTTGAGACAGCCATCTCATAAGTTAGGCCCCCGGTTCATCGGTCCTTATAAGATCACTAGGGTTATCAATCCGGTGGCATTTCAGTTAGATCTACCCCGTTCTTTGGGTATCAATTAAACATTTCATTGCTCCCTTTTAAAACGGGCGATTAGTAATCCTTCTTCCAGTGGAAGACCTTCCCCTCTTCTGATACGTGGCCAGAGGGAGTTTGTTGTTGAAAGGATTCTTGACTCCAAGATGGTTCGGGGTCGGCTGTCATTTTTGGTGCACTGGAAGGGGTATGGCCCGGAGGAGCGGTCGTGGGTGCGCAGTTGTGATCTTTATGCCCCCAGACTGTTACGCTCTTTCTTCTCGCAGTTCCCCGATAAACCCGGTGGTAGGGGTTCTTTGACCCCTCGTCAGAGGGGGGGTACTGTTAGGGTCTCCTGCTCTGTGCTGCCACATCATCATGGCACCCGGGAGACAAGTGCTAGCGGAGTAACCTGAGCGTAGCTGATACTCCGGTTCGGGTCTTTTACTGTGCAGTGGTTACAGGCTCTGTGCACGGCAGGGGATCCGGTGCTGGTTTTTGTGCTCACAGTCTGTGAGGTCTGAGTGGGGCGTGGACAGCACCTGCTATATAAACCCTCTTCTCAGGTTAGGCAGATGCTGCTGAATCTTTGTTGGTTAGTCAGTTCCTGAAAGCTAGCTAGTACTGTGTAAACTTTGTATTTGTTTGTTGCTTACTGCAAATAGGCCTTGGGATTTGGTATTACACTCTGCCAATCCAGACCTAGCAGTAAGACTGGAGTCAGTCGTTTAACCTGCTGGGGTTCTTTTGCTACTCTGTGAACCTAGCAAGTTTGCGGCTGTATTCTCAGACTTGCCTGCCAAAATCCTTTCTCACTGTGCAAGGTGTTCAGGTGTCAGTTTAGTGGCAGTAAGCTGAACCAGTGCACTGCAAGTGAGGACTAGGATTGTGGAGACTCTCCTTGTGTCTATTATTCCATCTCTGACCAAGGAGTTTACTGCCACACCCGTTGGTAACCCTTTAGGGTTTTGCTGTTGCCCTTAGCAACAGCATTTCGGGTTCTCTACGTATTAAATCACAACTTCTTTCCATCTGAGCATTCCTAATACTAGGGAGACACCCAGTTTCTTAGCCTTTGGGCTTCTCTGTTCACTTTGTGTTTATTTTGTTACCCTATCACCTTCTATGTATGTAATGTCATATTCCCCAGTCTGTCTGTGAGTTCATTTGTTTTGCATCCCTCTCCGTTCAGACACCAGTACATTCCTGCTGGCACTGGTGTGCATAACACTAGCCCTGTCCTGCTTTAAAAATACAGGGGTGCTGTAGTTTAAATAAAAGTACACTGGCCCTGTGTTGTATGCTATAACATTACAGGGCTGCTGTGAAAATAAAGGGGCACTGCTCTGTGTGCTGCATTAATAAAGGTGCTGGTCTGCGAAATGGAGAACAAAAATTTGAAGTAAAAAATAGTGGAAGATCAGGAACCACTTTCAGTTCCTAGTAGTACTAGTGCTGAAACTGCTGCTGCCACCAATCAGTACATTAACGATGCAAACAATGCAATTCCATCAACGTCATCTGCTAAGGCCAATGGCCAATGTCATAGAGGGCATGTAAAATCCAAGAAGCAAAAACTAATAACCAGAAAAATTATCTGATGAGAAACATAAAATTGGCAATATGCCATTCACTACACGAAGTGGCAAGGAAAGGCTAAGGCCTTGGCCTATGTTCATGACTGGTGGTTCAGCTTCTCATGAGGTTGGAAGTCCTCCTCCCTCTCGAAAAAAAATTAAACTTGTTAAAGCACAGGAAAAAAACAACTGTGCGTTCAGAGATATCACAAATCACCAAAGAGAGTTCAAGTGTGTCCGCACTTGCGAAGTCTAGGCCTAACCTTCCCAAGACTGTATAGGAAAAGCAGGCTACTACTATCATTTGCATGCCCTCTGCAAGTTCTGGAAGGAGCACCGCCAGTCCAGTTGCTGATATTGAGATTGAGGATGTCACTGTAGAAGTAAACCAGGATGAGGAGGATATTGGTGTAGCTGGCGCTGAGGAGGAAGTTGACAATGAGGATTCTGATGGTGATGTGGTTTGTTTGAATAAGGCACCAGTGGAGACAGTTGTTGTCCATGGGATGAAAAAGCCCATTGTGATGCCTGGGCAAAATACCAAAAAAGCCACCTCTTTAGTGTGGAAATATTTCTCCACAAATCCGGATAACAGGTGTCAAGCCATGTGTGGCATTTTTCAATCCATAATAAGTAGGGATAAGGGCGTTACCTCCTAGGAACATCCTCCCTTATGCGTCACCTGCAGCGCATTCATCAGAAGTCATTGTCAAGTCCAGAAACTTTGGGTAAGAGCGTAAGCAGTACACTGACACCTAAATCCCTTCTGTTGGATCCAAGCTCTTGCAATCCACACCACCAAAAACGTAAATTTTCTCCTCAGTCAGGAATGTAAGTAGTCCTGCAGGCCATGTCACTGGCATGACTGACGAGTCCTCAATTATCCGGGATTCTTCCAGAGGATCCTTGAGTGGTATTCCTACTGCTGCTGCCACTGCTGTTGCTGCTGGGAGTCGATCATCATCCCAGAGAGGAAGTCAGAAGACCACTTGTACTACTTCACCTAAGCAATTGGCTGTCCAAATATGACAACAGTCACCCTGTTGCAAAGCGGATTACTGAGGCCATAACAACTATGCTGGTGTTAGACGTGCATCCAGTATCTGCAATTAGTGCAGTGGGATTTAGACAGTTGATGGACGTACTGTGTCCCCGGTACCAAATCCTGTCTAGATTCCAATTCACTAAGCAAGCGATTCCCAGACTGTACAGGGACATTAAGAAAAGTGTCCTCAGTGTCCTGAAAAATGCGGTTGTACCCACTGTCCACTTAACCATGGACAAGTGGAGCAAGGCAAACTAAGGACTACATGACTGTGACAGCCCACTGGGCACCAGCAGCAGCATCTCACAAATGCCAACTCGTTCCTAGGCAGGCTATGCTGTGTATCACTGGTTTTCATAAGAGATGCACCACTGACAACATCTTACGGAAACTGAGGAACATCATTGCACAATGGCTTACCCCACTTATAGGGAAATTTACTAAGCTCCCGATTTTGACCGAGATGGTGTTTTTTCTTCAAAGTGTCATCTCGGGAATTTACTAAACTCAAATCACGGCAGTGATGAGTGCATTCGTATTTTTATTACGGCTGTGTAGTAAAAATACGAATGAATACACCATCGGTCAAGCGCGGCTGTTTAGATCTAGAACTCGGTCATTTACTAAGCATTCGTATTTGAAATCTCTACCGTGAAAATGGATTTGCGGTCGGGAAAAATTACTAATCGTACAAAAAGCCTAAAAATAAGTAGACCTGCTTTTGAGAAGCGTGTTTACATGTGTTGTCAATTCTACATTAGTCACACCTGACTTTTTGGACCTTTAAAAGGGGCCCAAGCACATCTTTCACCACTCTCAATCTGAAATGGCTGCTACTGTGTGTAGTACTGCTGTCTTGTTTGCTGGGGGATACCTGACACTGCTCCATGAGGCTACAATAAACCCTGGCCAGGAAACTCAACAGGGTAAGCAGGTTGTACATGTTCCGCGTAGGCTGGCCATGGCTTGGTTTTTTTTAGGGACTTTAAACGATATCAAATTTGCTGATGACCATGTTATACAGATGCTCAGACTAAATGTAATTAATTTTTTCACTCTGTATGACCTTGTCAAACTGACCCTAGACCCTGAGATAGTACGCTCTCGCTCTGTCTCAGGCCTGCACAAACTCCTGCCTGTGTTGCACTTTATGGCTACCGGCAGCTTCCAGCCTGTGACTGGCAATGTAATTAGTATCTCACAGGCCACCTTTTAAAAATAGTTAATTCAAGTGAGTTAAAACATACATACACGTCTATGTCTAAGTGGTGCTTCTGTAATGTAAGAGAAAACAGTATTGTATTGATTACAGGTCATGACACTCACCTTTAATTTTTGAAGGGCCACTCAGGTTTTGGATGTCTTGGATGGCTACATAGATGCCTCTCTCTGCTTCCCTACCCAGGAGTCGCAGTGGTATGCAGTCAGGGTAGCTTTATCTGATCTTGCGGCCATGGACAATGTGCTGAGTGACATAGCTTAGACACATGTTGAGTTGAGGACACCTAGGGGCAGGCAATATATTTCTAACAACCAACATCTGGCAAAGACACTAATGTGCATGTGGAGCTAATTAAACAATACACATATTGCGTGTTCACAATTTATTAATTTAAACACACAACTTTTTGAGACCAATCTAAAAGAAAAAACACTGTAATGGTCAATATATTCTGACGAACATTATTATTGTATTTTTTTTTGTGTGCTGGGTGCCGAGGATTGTGCTGGCTCGTTGGTGCGGGTTCGACTTGAGCGTCGGACTGGGGAATGAACTGAGGTGTGGCTTGGTGTCGTTGTCCCAGAACTAGATGTGGCATGGTGTGATGCCAACACACTAAGGCTTTGGCTTAGATTGTTCAAGCTTGCTGTGAGCTGAGTGTTAGCGGCAGTGTTGTTAGCTATCATGCGTGAGAGGTTGTCGTTGATCATTTGGTTGTGTTGTATTATCTGTATAAGTGATTGTTGCTGCCGCTGCTGATCATGCAAGATGCGTTGGAGGTTTGACTGCATTTGGGTGTTGTCTGCCCTCATCTGTTCCATGGAGTTAGCGATTCGGCCCACCTGCACTATAAGTCTGCCTGAGTTGCGATTAAGTCTAGGCAAATGATGGGGCAGACTTGACAGGTATTGGCTGTGTGTGTTGAGGCTTGCGCAGTATTGCGCCTGTTGTGACGACCAACGGCTCCAAAACTCAGGGCCCATTTGTGCGTCAACTTGTGTTGTGCTTAATTGGGGGCTGTGGGATGTTTGGGGTGGTTGGGGTATGTCCTGCGGCGTGGTTGTCTGAGTCGGATCGATGGGCTGCAGGTGGAGTGTGAAGGTCTCCTGGTCACGTTCCTGCTGGGCATCCTCGGTGATGATGGCTGGGTCTGTATGGGGTTGAAGGCAGCCACTATTTAGTAAATATGTAGCATTGGTCTTACTATAGCTTTACCTCAACATGCATTACTTCTTAATATTAATGTTGAAATTGCTAAATAGATTGTGGCATAAACTTAACTATGTTGCTCACCTTTTTTTAAAAATATGTGGCTTCTAACGTTCACTACTCATTTATTTTTTGGTTAAAGGGGGAATAGTAGGATTCTGAGCCATAATTACTGTTTAAACACGAAGAACTCTAACAAATACAAAGTACTACATTTACATATTGGGTATGAAGCTTCCTTTGGAACAACACACACAATACAATAAATGTGTTGGCCAATACACTAATACATTGTTCAAGGCAGTCAGTGGTCTGCCAAAATAGAAAAAAAAATATAGTGGCCTAAAATGTACACATTAACAATGGATGAAAAAGTATTAAGGTGCCCTATGTTTAGAAGTGGTGTTGTTGGCCATGCAAAACAATTGGATGAGACTTAACATTTCTGTTGTTTTTTTACTTCAACAATTATGTTTCAAAAATGTGTTGATATGGCCTACATCCCATCTGACAAATATCCATCTAAAAATACCTTAACACCATCTGCTTGTTGTTGTTGATTATTGCAAGGATGACTGGTCATTAGTGCATTTTAATTTTCGATGTACTAACAGTGGGGCAGATGTATAAACCTGGAGAAGGCATAAGGAAGTGAAAAACCAGTGATATGTGCAAGGTGAGAAAGGCACAAGGCAAACAGATCCAATATGTACATTAACAGTTGTGTTTATTTTGTACTGCTGCCTTTATCACCTTGGACACATCAGTGTTTTTTCACTTCCTTATGCCTTCTCCAGGTTAATAAATCAACAACACTGTTTGTTTACTTATTTACATGTAATTGTTATGTTTACTCACCAGACAACTGAGGGGATTGTGGATCCTCACTTTGGGGGCTGGCCAATAGAGCTAGTGGTGGCACGGCCGACACTGCGGAGATGCGCCGTTGGGGTGGTGATGCTGGTGCTGGAGCAGGAGCCTCAAGACGGCGTCTCTTGGGTGGCCTCGTTGCCACAGTAACCGAGCCCTGTGATGGGCGCCTTATTGTCGGTGGATTTGCCGAAGAAGAACCTGTGTGATAAGAAAATCATTTAAATTTTGTGTTTCTATGTGTTTGCAGAATATGTGTATACAGTTAAATCTTACCGGCATTGCCACCATCTGCATCTCTTGGCAGTGTTGGCTGTGGCCTGGCTGTGCTGCTTCTCTGGCGTACTGTAGAAATATGAAGAATGTCCTTATGAACATACTATTTTGGTGATATGTTTTTACAAATTCATTATTGTGATGTAAACATATGTGGTACCTGATGATAATTAAACTAAACGATGCTTATGCATTTCTGCCTGACGTCATTGGGTGCGTAATCTTTAAATTAGCATAAATTATGGAAAAAATACAATACACAAAGGCGCATAATGCAAACAATTATACTACTTAAAAACAAAACGTCGTAGCTTGACACAACCACAATATTGCACGCTAAGGACCCAATTTTGGATAATAAAAATAAAACACTAGTCAAAAATATCTTGTAAAAATTGGAAACATCACAACCAAATATGCAATCTAAAACACATCAGCAACACAAAGGGCAACCCATAACAACACACAATATTCATAAATGATATGAAATGTAGTTACAAAAAACCTTTGTTTGAAATTAAAAAAATTAAAAGCATGAAAACACACCTACAAACATTTACTTTTGACTTCCAACACCAGAAAAACTCAAAGGAAACCAGTAATAATTAAAAACAAACAAAAAACAAAATCAGGCCTGGCCAACCTGTGGCTCTCCAGATGTAGTGAAACTACACATCCCAGCATGCCCTGCCACAGTTTTAGCATTCCCGAATAGCAAAACTGTGGCAAGGCATGATGGGACTTGTAGTTTCACAACAGCTGGAGAGCCACAGGTTGGCCAGGCCAGCACTACATCACCAACACATTAGAAGAATGAACAAACTGACAACCACAATTAGCTAGAAGACATTTCAGACAACTAAGGACAAAGCACACATGCTTAAATTGTTTAGAAAAAAACACAAATAACTCACCATCCTGCCTTGGCCGATCCGAATCCCAGACATAAGTGGCACCAACCACTTCTTGAGGAATGAGTGCACACACAGGCTCCTCCCAATCGCGGTAAGATGCACGGAAGGGGGGTCCACCCCCGGTTTGGCGGGCCGATTTAGCCTCCTTGGCCATCTTTGCCTTGACACGGCGCTTTATGTCGTAAAAACGCTTACGGCACGTGTCCTCGGTCCGCCTCACCACACCCCTTACTTTTCACAGCCGCAATGACCTTCCCCCACAGAACGCTCTTCCTGCGTGACGACACCTTTGCAGCATCATGGCCAAACAACTGCCGATGATGCCTCATCAGCTCCCGCACCAAAGCCATATTTTCAGCATAGCAAAATTTGACATTGCGGCCAGTCTTTGTAGTAGTGCGTGGCTGCGGAGCCACAACACCATCACTATCACTGGAGGCCGCAGCAGCAGCCACCCCCTCCTCCTCACTAACCTCCTCCACCTCACTAACCTCCTCCCTCTCACTCACCTCCTCCCTCTTATTTACCTCCTCCACCTCACTCACCTCCTCCCTCCCTCTCACTCACCTCCTCCACCTCACTCACCTCTGACTGGGACATAATCAGGACAAACAACAAATAACACTGAGAAAAAAAAACAATAAACACACTCCTCCACTACCACTACACAACATACACCAAACACACACACACACACACACACACACACACTCACTCACTCGCTCACTCACAAACAATGACAATAGACGTTAAATAAAAAACTATGACAAAAAAGTAAACAAACTTTTAAATAACTACACAACAAGTATGACAAGACTACTTACACACACAGTACAGCACTCAACAATCGCAAAAAAACTCCTCAAATCCTCCACAAACTCCAAACAACTCTCCAACTCCTAACATACCTTCCTCTCACCTCTCCACTAGCTAAACCCATGAGGTGCTGACGGTTTGGGGCGTTTTTATAGTAATGTGCACAGACACTTCTCCATCACGAATCAAACCAATCACGGACGAGTGACAAAAACGAAACTTAGAAAAAAACCGTGGCCATGAACGGACAAACACTGCCGTAACCAAAAGGTGACGCAGTCGTAAAAAAACCACATAACACGGCCGCAAAACCAATAAATCGGCCGCATTCTACCTCACAAAACTACGAATGACATCGACATCGGAAAACACGAAAAAGAAAAATACGACAGCTTAGTAAATTAGTCGTAATAAATTCAAAAAGTTGCACAATTACACATTCGATGTCATTCGTGATGAATCTCACTCCAAATCGGTACTAATACGAATTTTAGTAAATATACCCCAATATTGGTGACGTTGTCCGATTTCACAAATCCCCAGGAGAGTCTAAGGGGTATATTTACAAAAATTCGTATTAGTACCGATTTGGAGTGAGATTCATCACGAATGACATCGAATGTGTAATTGTGCAACTTTTTGAATTTATTACGACTAATTAACTAAGCTGTCGTATTTTTCTTTTTCGTGTTTTCCGATGTCAATGTCATTCATAGTTTTGTGAGGTAGAATGCGGCCGATTTATTGGTTTTGCGGCCGTGTTATGTGTTTTTTTTATGACTGCGTCACATTTTGGTTACGGCAGTGTTTGTCCGTTCACGGACGCGTTTTTTTTCTAAGTTTCGTTTTTGTCACTCGTCCGTGATTGGTTTGATTCGTGATGGAGGAGTGTCTGTGCACATTACTATAAAAACGCCCCAAACCGTCAGCACCTCATGGGTTTAGCTAGTGGACAGGTGAGAGGAAGGTGTGTTAGGAGTTGGAGAGTTGTTTGGAGTTTGTGGAGGATTTGAGAAGTTTTTTTTGCGATTGTTGAGTGCTGTACTGTGTTTGTAAGTAGTCTTGTCATACTTGTTGTGTAGTTATTTAAAAGTTTGTTTACTTTTTTGTCATAGTTTTTTATTTAACGTTTATTGTCATTGTTTGTGAGTGAGTGAGTGAGTGAGTGTGTGTGTGTGTGTGTGTGTGTGTGTGTGTGTTTGGTGTGTGTTGTGTAGTGGTAGTGGAGGAGTGTGTTTATTGTTTTTTTTTCTCAGTGTTATTTGTTGTTTGTCCTGATTATGTCCCAGTCAGAGGTGAGTGAGGTGGAGGAGGTGAGTGAGAGGGAGGAGGTAAGTGAGGTGGAGGAGGTGAGTGAGAGGGAGGAGGTGAGTGAGAGGGAGGAGGTTAGTGAGGTGGAGGAGGTTAGTGAGGAGGAGGGGGTGGCTGCTGCTGCGGCCTCCAGTGATAGTGATGGTGTTGTGGCTCCGCAGCCACGCACCACTACAAAGACTGGCAGCAATGTCAAATTTTGCTATGCTGAAAATATGGCTTTGGTGCGGGAGCTGATGAGGCATCATCGGCAGTTGTTTGGCCATGATGCTGCAAAGGTGTCGTCACGCAGGAAGAGCGTTCTGTGGGAGAAGGTCATTGCGGCTGTGAATAGTGAGGGTGTGGTGAGGCGGACCAAGGACACGTGCCGTAAGCGTTTTTACGACATAAAGCGCCGTGTCAAGGCGAAGATGGCCAAGGAGGCTAAATCGGCCCGCCAAACCGGGGGTGGACCCCCCTTCCGTGCATCTTACCGCGATTGGGAGGAGCCTGTGCATGCACTCATTCCTCAAGAAGTGGTTGGTGCCACTTATGTCCGGGATTCGGATCGGCCAAGGCAGGATGGTGAGTTATTTGTGTTTTTTTATAAACAATTTAATCATGTGTGCTTTGTCCTTAGTTGTCTAAAATGTCTTCTAGCTAATTGTGGTTGTCAGTTTGTTCATTCTTCTAATGTGTTGGTGATGTAGTGCTGGCCTGGCCAACCTGTGGCTCTCCAGCTGTTGTGAAACTGCAAGTCCCATCATGCCTTGCCACAGTTTTGCTATTCGGGAATGCTAAAACTGTGGCAGGGCATGCTGGGATGTGTAGTTTCACTACATCTGGAGAGCCACAGGTTGGCCAGGCCTGATGTACTGTTTTTTTTTTTTTTTTTTAAATTATTACTGGTTTCCTTTGAGTTTTTCTGGTGTTGGAAGTCAAAAGTAAATGTTTGTAGGTGTGTTTTCATGCTTTTAATTTTTTTAATTTCAAACAAAGGTTTTTTGTAACTACATTTCATATCATTTATGAATATTGTGTGTTGTTATGGGTTGCCCTTTGTGTTGCTGATGTGTTTTAGATTGCATATTTGGTTGTGATGTTTCCAATTTTTACAAGATATTTTTGACTAGTGTTTTATTTTTATTATCCAAAATTGGGTCCTTAGCGTGCAATATTGTGGTTGTGTCAAGCTACGACGTTTTGTTTTTAAGTAGTATAATTGTTTGCATTATGCGCCTTTGTGTATTGTATTTTTTCCATAATTTATGCTAAATTAAAGATTACGCACCCAATGACGTCAGGCAGAAATGCATAAGCATCATTTAGTTTAATTATCATCAGGTACCACATATGTTTACATCACAATAATGAATTTGTAAAAACATATCACCAAAATAGTATGTTCATAAGGACATTCTTCATATTTCTACAGTACGCCAGAGAAGCAGCACAGCCAGGCCACAGCCAACACTGCCAAGAGATGCAGATGGTGGCAATGCCGGTAAGATTTAACTGTATACACATATTCTGCAAACACATAGAAACTAGAGATGAGCGCCGGAAATTTTTCGGGTTTTGTGTTTTGGTTTTGGGTTCGGTTCCGCGGCCGTGTTTTGGGTTCGACCGCGTTTTGGCAAAACCTCACCGAATTTTTTTTGTCGGATTCGGGTGTGTTTTGGATTCGGGTGTTTTTTTCAAAAAACACTAAAAAACAGCTTAAATCATAGAATTTGGGGGTCATTTTGATCCCAAAGTATTATTAACCTCAAAAACCATAATTTACACTCATTTTCAGTCTATTCTGAATACCTCACACCTCACAATATTATTTTTAGTCCTAAAATTTGCACCTAGGTCGCTGGATGACTAAGCTAAGCGACCCTAGTGGCCGACACAAACACTGGGCCCATCTAGGAGTCTCACTGCAGTGTCACGCAGGATGTCCCTTCCAAAAAACCCTCCCCAAACAGCACATGACGCAAAGAAAAAAAGAGGCGCAATGAGGTAGCTGTGTGAGTAAGATAAGCGACCCTAGTGGCCGACACAAACACCGGGCCCATCTAGGAGTGTCACTGCAGTGTCACGCAGGATGTCCCTTCCAAAAAACCCTCCCCAAACAGCACATGACGCAAAGAAAAAAAGAGGCGCAATGAGGTAGCTGTGTGAGTAAGATAAGCGACCCTAGTGGCCGACACAAACACCGGGCCCATTTAGGAGTGTCACTGCAGTGTCACGCAGGATGTCCCTTCCAAAAAACCCTCCCCAAACAGCACATGACGCAAAGAAAAAAAGAGGCGCAATGAGGTAGCTGTGTGAGTAAGATAAGCGACCCTAGTGGCTGACACAAACACCGGGCCCATCTAGGAGTGGCACTGCAGTGTCATGCAGGATGTCCCTTCCAAAAAACCCTCCCCAAACAGCACATGACGCAAAGAAAAAAAGAGGCGCAATGAGGTAGCTGTGTGAGTAAGATAAGCGACCCTAGTGGCCGACACAAACACCGGGCCCATCTAGGAGTGTCACTGCAGTGTCACGCAGGATGTCCCTTCCAAAAAACCCTCCCCAAACAGCACATGACGCAAAGAAAAAAAGAGGCGCAATGAGGTAGCTGTGTGAGTAAGATAAGCGACCCTAGTGGCCGACACAAACACTGGGCCCATCTAGGAGTGGCACTGCAGTGTCACGCAGGATGTCCCTTCCAAAAAACCCTCCCCAAACAGCACATGACGCAAAGAAAAATTAAAGAAAAAAGAGGTGCAAGATGGAATTGTCCTTGGGCCCTCCCACCCACCCTTATGTTGTATAAACAGGACATGCACACTTTAACCAACCCATCATTTCAGTGACAGGGTCTGCCACACGACTGTGACTGAAATGACGGGTTGGTTTGGACCCCCACCAAAAAAGAAGCAATTAATCTCTCCTTGCACAAACTGGCTCTACAGAGGCAAGATGTCCACCTCATCATCATCCTCCGATATATCACCGTGTACATCCCCCTCCTCACAGATTATCAATTCGTCCCCACTGGAATCCACCATCTCAGCTCCCTGTGTACTTTGTGGAGGCAATTGCTGCTGGTCAATGTCTCCACGGAGGAATTGATTATAATTCATTTTAATGAACATCATCTTCTCCACATTTTCTGGATGTAACCTCGTACGCCGATTGCTGACAAGGTGAGCGGCGGCACTAAACACTCTTTCGGAGTACACACTTGTGGGAGGGCAACTTAGGTAGAATAAAGCCAGTTTGTGCAAGGGCCTCCAAATTGCCTCTTTTTCCTGCCAGTATAAGTACGGACTGTGTGACGTGCCTACTTGGATGCGGTCACTCATATAATCCTCCACCATTCTTTCAATGGTGAGAGAATCATATGCAGTGACAGTAGACGACATGTCCGTAATCGTTGTCAGGTCCTTCAGTCCGGACCAGATGTCAGCATCAGCAGTCGCTCCAGACTGCCCTGCATCACCGCCAGCGGGTGGGCTCGGAATTCTGAGCCTTTTCCTCGCACCCCCAGTTGCGGGAGAATGTGAAGGAGGAGATGTTGACAGGTCGCGTTCCGCTTGACTTGACAATTTTCTCACCAGCAGGTCTTTCAACCCCAGCAGACTTGTGTCTGCCGGAAAGAGAGATCCAAGGTAGGCTTTAAATCTAGGATCGAGCACGGTGGCCAAAATGTAGTGCTCTGATTTCAACAGATTGACCACCCGTGAATCCTTGTTAAGCGAATTAAGGGCTCCATCCACAAGTCCCACATGCCTAGCGGAATCGCTCCGTGTTAGCTCCTCCTTCAATGTCTCCAGCTTCTTCTGCAAAAGCCTGATGAGGGGAATGACCTGACTCAGGCTGGCAGTGTCTGAACTGACTTCACGTGTGGCAAGTTCAAAGGGCATCAGAACCTTGCACAACGTTGAAATCATTCTCCACTGCGCTTGAGACAGGTGCATTCCACCTCCTATATCGTGCTCAATTGTATAGGCTTGAATGGCCTTTTGCTGCTCCTCCAACCTCTGAAGCATATAGAGGGTTGAATTCCACCTCGTTACCACTTCTTGCTTCAGATGATGGCAGGGCAGGTTCAGTAGTTTTTGGTGGTGCTCCAGTCTTCTGTACGTGGTGCCTGTACGCCGAAAGTGTCCCGCAATTCTTCTGGCCACCGACAGCATCTCTTGCACGCCCCTGTCGTTTTTTAAAAAATTCTGCACCACCAAATTCAAGGTATGTGCAAAACATGGGACGTGCTGGAATTTGCCCATATTTAATGCACACACAATATTGCTGGCGTTGTCCGATGCCACAAATCCACAGGAGAGTCCAATTGGGGTAAGCCATTCCGCGATGATCTTCCTCAGTTGCCGTAAGAGGTTTTCAGCTGTGTGCGTATTCTGGAAAGCGGTGATACAAAGCGTAGCCTGCCTAGGAAAGAGTTGGCGTTTGCGAGATGCTGCTACTGGTGCCGCCGCTGCTGTTCTTGCGGCGGGAGTCCATACATCTACCCAGTGGGCTGTCACAGTCATATAGTCCTGACCCTGCCCTGCTCCACTTGTCCACATGTCCGTGGTTAAGTGGACATTGGGTACAACTGCATTTTTTAGGACACTGGTGAGTCTTTTTCTGACGTCCGTGTACATTCTCGGTATCGCCTGCCTAGAGAAGTGGAACCTAGATGGTATTTGGTAACGGGGGCACACTGCCTCAATAAATTGTCTAGTTCCCTGTGAACTAACGGCGGATACCGGACGCACGTCTAACACCAACATAGTTGTCAAGGCCTCAGTTATCCGCTTTGCAGCAGGATGACTGCTGTGATATTTCATCTTCCTCGCAAAGGACTGTTGGACAGTCAATTGCTTACTGGAAGTAGTACAAGTGGGCTTACGACTTCCCCTCTGGGATGACCATCGACTCCCAGCAGCAACAACAGCAGCGCCAGCAGCAGTAGGCGTTACACGCAAGGATGCATCGGAGGAATCCCAGGCAGGAGAGGACTCGTCAGAATTGCCAGTGACATGGCCTGCAGGACTATTGGCATTCCTGGGGAAGGAGGAAATTGACACTGAGGGAGTTGGTGGGGTGGTTTGCGTGAGCTTGGTTACAAGAGGAAGGGATTTACTGGTCAGTGGACTGCTTCCGCTATCGCCCAAAGTTTTTGAACTTGTCACTGACTTATTATGAATGCGCTGCAGGTGACGTATAAGGGAGGATGTTCCGAGGTGGTTAACGTCCTTACCCCTACTTATTACAGCTTGACAAAGGCAACACACGGCTTGACACCTGTTGTCCGCTTTTCTGTTGAAATACCTCCACACTGAAGAGCTGATTTTTTTGGTATTTTCACCAGGCATGTCAACGGCTATATTCCTCCCACGGACAACAGGTGTCTCCCCGGGTGCCTGACTTAAACAAACCACCTCACCATCAGAATCCTCCTGGTCAATTTCCTCCCCAGCGCCAGCAACACCCATATCCTCCTCATCCTGGTGTACTTCAACACTGACATCTTCAATCTGACTATCAGGAACTGGACTGCGGGTGCTCCTTCCAGCACTTGCAGGGGGCGTGCAAATGGTGGAAGGCGCATGCTCTTCACGTCCAGTGTTGGGAAGGTCAGGCATCGCAACCGACACAATTGGACTCTCCTTGTGGATTTGGGATTTCGAAGAACGCACAGTTCTTTGCGGTGCTTTTGCCAGCTTGAGTCTTTTCAGTTTTCTAGCGAGAGGCTGAGTGCTTCCATCCTCATGTGAAGCTGAACCACTAGCCATGAACATAGGCCAGGGCCTCAGCCGTTCCTTGCCACTCCGTGTGGTAAATGGCATATTGGCAAGTTTACGCTTCTCCTCCGACAATTTTATTTTAGGTTTTGGAGTCCTTTTTTTACTGATATTTGGTGTTTTGGATTTGACATGCTCTGTACTATGACATTGGGCATCGGCCTTGGCAGACGACGTTGCTGGCATTTCATCGTCTCGGCCATGACTAGTGGCAGCAGCTTCAGCACGAGGTGGAAGTGGATCTTGATCTTTCCCTAATTTTGGAACCTCAACATTTTTGTTCTCCATATTTTAATAGGCACAACTAAAAGGCACCTCAGGTAAACAATGGAGATGGATGGATACTAGTATACTTATGGATGGACTGCCGAGTGCCGACACAGAGGTAGCTACAGCCGTGGACTAACGTACTGTGTCTGCTGCTAATATAGACTGGATAATTGATAATGAGATGAAATCAATATATATATATGTATGTATATATAATATCACTAGTACTGCAGCCGGACAGGTAGATAATATATTTATTAGGTAATGATGACTGATGACGGACCTGCTGGACACTGTCAGCTCAGCAGCACCGCAGACTGCTACAGTAAGCTACTATACTATAGTAGTATGTACAAAGAAGAAAGAAAAAAAAAACCACGGGTAGGTGGTATACAATTATGGATGGACTGCCGAGTGCCGACACAGAGGTAGCTACAGCCGTGGACTAACGTACTGTGTCTGCTGCTAATATAGACTGGATGATTGATAATGAGATGAAATCAATATATATATGTATGTATATATAATATCACTAGTACTGCAGCCGGACAGGTAGATAATATATTTATTAGGTAATGATGACTGATGACGGACCTGCTGGACACTGTCAGCTCAGCAGCACCGCAGACTGCTACAGTAAGCTACTATACTATAGTAGTATGTACAAAGAAGAAAGAAAAAGAAAAAACCACGGGTAGGTGGTATACAATTATGGATGGACTGCCGAGTGCCGACACAGAGGTAGCTACAGCCGTGGCCTAACGTACTGTGTCTGCTGCTAATATAGACTGGATGATTGATAATGAGATGAAATCAATATATATATGTATGTGTATATAATATCACTAGTACTGCAGCCGGACAGGTAGATAATATATTTATTAGGTAATGATGACTGATGACGGACCTGCTGGACACTGTCAGCACAGCAGCACCGCAGACTGCTACAGTAAGCTACTATACTATAGTAGTATGTACAAAGAAGAAAGAAAAAAAAAAACCACGGGTAGGTGGTATACAATTATGGATGGACTGCCGAGTGCCGACACAGAGGTAGCTACAGCCGTGGACTAACGTACTGTGTCTGCTGCTAATATAGACTGGATGATTGATAATGAGATGAAATCAATATATATATGTATGTATATATAATATCACTAGTACTGCAGCCGGACAGGTAGATAATATATTTATTAGGTAATGATGACTGATGACGGACCTGCTGGACACTGTCAGCTCAGCAGCACCGCAGACTGCTACAGTAAGCTACTATACTCTATAGTAGTATGTACAAAGAAGAAAGAAAAAAAAAAAACCACGGGTAGGTGGTATACAATTATGGATGGACTGCCGAGTGCCGACACAGAGGTAGCTACAGCCGTGGACTAACGTACTGTGTCTGCTGCTAATATAGAGTCTAGACTGGATGATAAATTATTGATAATGAGATGAAATCAATATAATATCACTAGTACTGCAGCCGGACAGGTACTATATATATTTATTATGTAATGACTGATGACGGACCTGCTGGACACTGTCAGGTCAGCACAGCACCGCAGACTGCTACAGTAAGCTACTATAGTAGTATGTATAAAGAAGAATGAAAAAAAAAAAAAAACACGGGTAGGTGGTATACAATATTATATATATATATATATTATATACAATTTTATATATATATATATATATATATATATTAAACTGGTGGTGATTGATTATTAAACTGGTGGTCACTTCAGGACAGGTCACGTTGCAACTTGCAACTAGTACTCCGAGGCCTAAGCAGACAATCACAAAATATATTATTATACTGGTGGTCAGTGTGGTCACAACAATGGCAGTGTGGCACTGACTCTGGCAGCAAAAGTGTGCACTGTACGTTATATGTACTCCTGAGTCCTGCTCTCAGACTCTAACTGCTCCCCACTGTCAGTGTCTCCCCCACAAGTCAGATAATACACTTACAGTCACACTATCTAATCTATAAATATCACTTCAGCAAGTAGTATAGTAGTATACAGTAGTACTCCTCCTAATAATGCTCCCCGAAAATACTGTGTCTCTCTCTTCTCTAAACGGAGAGGACGCCAGCCACGTCCTCTCCCTATGACTCTCAATGCACGTGTGAAAATGGCGGCGACGCGCGGCTCCTTATATAGAATCCGAGTCTCGCGATAGAATCCGAGCCTCGCGAGAATCCGACAGCGTGATGATGACGTTCGGGCGCGCTCGGGTTAGCCGAGCAAGGCGGGAAGATCCGAGCCTGCTCGGACCCGTGTAAAAAACCTGAAGTTCGGGCGGGTTCGGATTCAGAGGAACCGAACCCGCTCATCTCTAATAGAAACACAACATTTAAATGATTTTCTTATCACACAGGTTCTTCTTCGGCAAATCCACCGACACTAAGGCGCCCATCACAGGGCTCGGTTACTGTGGCAACGAGGCCACCCAAGAGACGCCGTCTTGAGGCTCCTGCTCCAGCACCAGCATCACCACCCCAACGGCGCATCTCCGCAGTGTCGGCCGTGCCACCACTAGCTCTATTGGCCAGCCCCCAAAGTGAGGATCCACAATCCCCTCAGTTGTCTGGTGAGTAAACATACAATTACATGTAAATAAGTAAACAAACAAACAAACAGTGTTGTTGATTTATTAACCTGGAGAAGGCATAAGGAAGTGAAAAAACACTGATGTGTCCAAGGTGATAAAGGCAGCAATACAAAATAAACACAACTGTTAATGTACATACAGGTTGAGTATCCCATATCCAAATATTCCGAAATACGGAATATTCCGAAATACTGACTTTTTTGAGTGAGAGTGAGATAGTGAAACCTTTGTTTTTTGATGGCTCAATGTACACAAACTTTGTTTAATACACAGAATTATTAAACATATTGTATTAAATGACCTTCAGGCTGTGTGTATAAGGTGTATATGAAACATAAATGAATTGTGTGAATGTAGACACACTTTGTTTAATGCACAAAGTTATAAAAAATATTGGTTGAAATGACCTTCAGGCTGTGTGTATAAGGTGTATATGTAACATAAATGCATTCTGTGCTTAGATTTAGGTCCCATCGCCATGATATCTCATTATGGTATGCAATTATTCCAAAATACGGAAAAATCCCATATCCAAAATACCTCTGGTCCCAAGCATTTTGGATAAGGGAGACTCAACCTGTATTGGATCTGTTTGCCTTGTGCCTTTCTCACCTTGCACATATCACTGGTTTTTCACTTCCTTATGCCTTCTCCAGGTTTATACATCTGCCCCACTGTTAGTACATCGAAAATTAAAATGCACTAATGACCAGTCATCCTTGCAATAATCAACAACAACAAGCAGATGGTGTTAAGGTATTTTTAGATGGATATTTGTCAGATGGGATGTAGGCCATATCAACACATTTTTGAAACATAATTGTTGAAGTAAAAAAACAACAGAAATGTTAAGTCTCATCCAATTGTTTTGCATGGCCAACAACACCACTTCTAAACATAGGGCACCTTAATACTTTTTCATCCATTGTTAATGTGTACATTTTAGGCCACTATATTTTTTTTCTATTTTGGCAGACCACTGACTGCCTTGAACAATGTATTAGTGTATTGGCCAACACATTTATTGTATTGTGTGTGTTGTTCCAAAGGAAGCTTCATACCCAATATGTAAATGTAGTACTTTGTATTTGTTATAGTTCTTCGTGTTTAAACAGTAATTATGGCTCAGAATCCTACTATTCCCCCTTTAACCAAAAAAAAAAATGAGTAGTGAACGTTAGAAGCCACATATTTTTAAAATAAGGTGAGCAACATAGTTAAGTTTATGCCACAATCTATTTAGCAATTTCAACATTAATATTAAGAAGTAATGCATGTTGAGGTAAAGCTATAGTAAGACCAATGCTACATATTTACTAAATAGTGGCTATCTTCAACCCCATACAGACCCAGGCATCATCACCGAGGATGCCCAGCAGGAACGTGACCAGGAGACCTTCACACTCCACCTGCAGCCCATTGATCCGACTCAGACAACCACGCCACAGGACATACCCCAACCACCCCAAACATCCTGCAGCCCCCAATTAAGCACAACACAAGTTGACACACAAATGGGCCCTGAGTTTTGGAGCCGTTGGTCGTCACAACAGGCGCAATACTGCGCAAGCCTCAACACCCACAGCCAATACCTGTCAAGTCTGCCCCATCATTTGCCTAGACTGAGTCGCAACTCAGGCAGACTTATAGTGCAGGTGGGCCGAATCGCTAACTCCATGGAACAGATGAGGGCAGACAACACCCAAATGCAGTCAAACCTCCAACGCATCTTGGATGATCAGCAGCGGCAGCAACAATCACTTATACAGATAATACAACACAACCAAATAATCAACGACAACCCCGCATGATAGCTAACAACACTGCCGCTAACACTCAGCTCATAGCAAGCTTGAACAATCTAAGCCAAAGCCTTAGTGTGTTGGCATCACACCATGCCACATCTAGTTCTGGGACAACGACACCAAGCCACACCTCTGTTCATTCCCCAGTCCGACGCTCAAGTCGAACCCGCACCAACGAGCCAGCACAATCCTCGGCACCCAGCACACAAAAAAACCCCACAATAATTATGTTCGGTCAGAATATATTGACCATTACAGTGTTTTTTCTTTTAGATTGGTCTCAAAAAGTTGTGTGTTTAAATTAATACATTGTGAACATGCAATATCTGTATTGGTTAATTAGCTCCACATGCACATTAGTGTCTTGGGCCAGATGTTGGTTGTTAGAAATATATTGCCTGCCCCTAGGTGTCCTCAACTCAACATGTGTCTAAGCTATGTCACCTAGCACATTGTCCATGGCCGCAAGATCAGATAAAGCTACCCTGACTGCATACCACTGTGACTCCTCGGTAGGGAAGCAGAGAGAGGCATCTATGTAGCCATCCAAGACATCCAAAACCTGAGTGGCCCTTCAAAAATTAAAGGTGAGTGTCATGACCTGTAATCAATACAATACTGTTTTCTCTTACATTACAGAAGCACCACTTAGACATAGACGTGTATGTATGTTTTAACTCACCTGAATTAACAATTTTTAAAAGGTAGCCTGTGAGATACTAATTACATTCCAGTCACAGGCTGGAAGCTGCCGGTAGCCATAAAGTGCAACACAGGCAGGAGTTTGTGCAGGCCTGAGACAGAGCGAGAGCGTGCTGTCTCAGGGTCTAGGGTCAGTTTGACAAGGTCATACAGAGTGAAAAAATTAATTACATTTAGTCTGAGCATCTGTATAACATGGTCATCAGCAAACTTGATATCGTTTAAAGTCCCTAAAAAAACAAGCCATGGCCAGCCTACGCGGAACATGTACAACCTGCTTACCCTGTTGAGTTTCCTGGCCAGGGTTTATTGTAGCCTCATGGAGCAGTGTCAGGTATCCCCCAGCAAACAAGACAGCAGTACTACACACAGTAGCAGCCATTTCAGATTGAGAGTGGTGAAAAATGTGCTTGGGCCCCTTTTAAAGGTCCAAAAAGTCAGGTGTGACTAATGTAGAATTGACAACACATGTAAACACGCCTCTCAAAAGCAGGTCTACTTTTTTTTAGGCTTTTTGTACGATTAGTAATTTTTCCCGGCCGCAAATCCATTTTCACGGTAGAGATTTCAAATACGAATGCTTAGTAAATGACCGAGTTCTAGATCTAAACAGCCGCGTTTGACCGATGGTGTATTCATTCGTATTTTTACTACACAGCCGTAATAAAAATGCGAATGCACTCATCACTGCCGTGATTTGAGTTTAGTAAATTCCCGAGATGACACTTTGAAGAAAAAACACCATCTCGGTCAAAATCGGAAGCTTAGTAAATTTCCCTAATTGTGCGTGCATTACATCTGGGCAAATTACAGCACATCCCATGTTTTGCACATACAATTAAGTTGGTGATGCACAGTTTTTCTTTAAAATGGCAGGGGCATGCAAGAGATGCTGCCGGTTGCCCCGAAAAATTGCGGGCCACTTTCAACATTTAGCATTTGTGTGCCAAAGACTGGAGTGCCAGCAAACACTCTTGAACCTGCCCTGCCATCACCTGAAGCAAGAGGTGGTAACGAGGTGCAATTCAACACTGTATATGCTTCAGAGGATGGAGGAGCAGCAAAAGGCCATTTAAGACTATACATCCACCCATGATATAGGCAAATGAGGGAGAATGCACCTAACTCAAGCACAGTGGAGAATGAGTTTCGTGTTGTGCAATGTTCTCCAATCCTTTGAACTTTCCACACGTAAAGTCAGTTTAGACACTGTCAGCTTGAGTCAGGTCATTCCGCTCATCAGGCTTTTGCAGAAGTAGCTGGAGAAATTGAAGGAGGAGCTAAGATGGAGCAATTCCGCTAAGTATGTGGGACTTGTGGGTGGAGCCCTTCATTCACTATGTTAGGATTCAAAGGTGGTCAATCTGTTGAAATCAGAGCACTACATTTTGGCCACCGTGCTTGATCCTAGGTTTAAAGCCTACGTTTTATCTCTCTTTCTGGCAGACACAAGTCTGCAGAGGAGCAAAGACCTGCTGGTGAGAAAATTGTCAACTCAAGTGGAATGTGACCCGTCAACAGCTCCTTCTTCATTTTCTCCCACAACTGGGGCTGCAAGGAAAAGAATAAAATTTCCTACCCCACCCACTGGCGGTGATGCAGGGCAGTCAGGAGCAAGTGTTGACATCTGATCCAGACTGAAGGAGCTGCCAACAATTACTGACATTGTCTACTGTCACTGCATATGATGCTGTCACCATTGAAAGAATGGTGGAGGATTATATCGGT
Source organism: Pseudophryne corroboree (assembly GCF_028390025.1). Taxonomy (NCBI): domain Eukaryota; kingdom Metazoa; phylum Chordata; class Amphibia; order Anura; family Myobatrachidae; genus Pseudophryne; species Pseudophryne corroboree. Next base: position 75,053,782 of record NC_086446.1, on the reverse strand, counting down.
AACAGCATCCAAGTAGGCATGTCAGACTGTATACAGGTAGGAAAAAGAGGCAATTTGGAGGCCCTTGCACAAACTGGCCTTATTTTATCTAAGTTGCCCCCCCCCCCCCTCCAGTGTGTACTCCGAAAAAGTGTTTAGTGCAGCCCGTAACCTTCTCAACGGTCGGCATAGGAGGATACTTCTAGAAAATGTGGAGAAGATGATCTTCATCAAAATTAATTATAAACTCCTCTAGGAATACCTTTACCAGCAATTGCCTCCAGAAAGTACACAGGGACCTGTGATGGTGGATTCCAGTGGGGACAAATTAATACTCTGTGAGGATGAGGATGTAAACACTGAAAGGTATGAGGAATCTGAGGATGAGGATGACATTTTGCCTCTGTAGAGCGAGTTTGTGCAAGGAGAGATGAATTACTTCTTTTTTGTGAGGGCCCAAACAAACCAATCATTTGAGCCACATTCTTGTGGCAGACCCTGTCACTGAAATGATTGGTGTGTTAAAGTGTGCATGTCCTGTATATACAACATAAGGGTAGGTGGGAGGGCCCAAGGACAATTCCATCTTGCACCTCTTTTTTTTCCTTTGCATTATGTCCTCTTTGGGACCTAGTTTTTAAAACTGCCATCCTGTCTGCCACTGCAGTGCCATTCCTAGACGGGCCACGTGTTTGTGCCGCCCACTTGTGTCGCTTAGCTTAGTCATCCAGCTACCTTGGTGCAACCTTTTGGCCTTAAAACAATATTGTGAGGTGTGAGGTGTTCAGAATAGACTGAAAATGAGTGGAAATTAATGCTATTGAGGTTAATATTACTGTAGGATCAAAATTACCCCCAAATTCTGTGATTTTAGCTGTTTATGTTTTTGTAAAAAAAAAAATCCAGATCCAAAACCAAATCCCAAAAGGGTGGTTTTGGCAAAGCCAATCCAGATCCAAAACACGAACGGTGATCCAGATCCAAAGCCCAAAAAGTGTCCACCGCACATCTCTAATCACAATATATATGTGCTGCATTTTGGGGGTCATTCCGAGTTGTTAGTTCGTTAGTTTTTTTCGCTACGGAGCGATTATTCGCAAACCGCGCATGCGCAATGTTCGCAGTGCGCCTGCGCCAAGTAAATTAGCACAAAAGTTTGTTTTTTTACTCACGGCCTAACGAAGATTTTTCCATCGTTCTGGTGATTGTAGTGTGATTGACAGGAAGTGGGTGGAAACTGGCCGTTTTATGGGAGTTTGCGGAAAAACGCTGACGTTTCTGGGAAAAACGCGGGAGTGGCTGGAGAAACAGGGGAGTGTCTGGCCGAACGCTGGGTGTGTTTGTGATGTCAAACCAGGAACGAAACTGACTGAACTGATCACAGTGTAGGAGTAAGTCTGGAGCTACTCAGAAACTGCTAAGAAATTTCTATTCGCAATTCTGCTAATCTTTTGTTCGCAATCTGCTATGCTAAGATTCACTCCCAGAGGGCGGCGGCTTAGCGTGTGCAAAGCTGCTAAAAGCAGCTAGCGAGCGAACAACTCGGAATGAGGGCCTTTGTGTGTTGCATTGCAAGATATGTGAATGTTTAATTACAGGGAGTTTGTGCTGACTTATAGGGTATGTGTGTGTTGTAGAGATGTGCACCGGGCCATTTTTGATGGATTTGGATTTGGTTCTAATTCGTCAGCCATCTTTGGCTTTGCCAAATCACCATGACTAGCTTTAGATTTTGATTTTTTTCAAAAATTTACAAAAAAGCTAAAATCACTTAATTTGGGACATTTTTTGTCCCTAGAGTATTATTAACCTCAATAACATTAGTTTCCATCCATTTCCACTCAATTTTGACCACCTTATTGCTCACACTGTTATCTTCATCCACTTTAGGCCAAAGTCTGCAGGGAGCTAGCTGGTTTACTAAGCAACAGAGCAGCTGCATAAACACACAGCAGTTTATAGTATATCTATGAAACACTAACACACAGCAGTGCGAGAAATTAACAAGATGCAATTGTCCTTGGGCCCTTCCCACCCACCCTTATTGTGGATTTAAAAAAGGACATGCACACTTTAACAAACCAAGCTCTCCAGTGAGGATTGCAGCTTTTGTGGCTGAAGTACTTGGTATCTTTGGGCCCCGCAAAACAACCTACCAATCGACTTAAGGCAGCAGCTCTACAGTGTCTACATGTCATCATCATTGCCATCCTCAGTCTCACCCTCATCAGTATGTACATCGTCCTCACACAATATTAATTCATCCCAGCTGCATAGGCAAACGCAGGGGGGGGGGGGCAAATTATGACAACATTACCAATGGTATATAATACAATTACTAAAGTCACTGCCGCATCATGCCCAGTGGTAGCAGTTTTTTCTATTAAGTTTGCTGTGTGTGTGGTTCTGAGCCCTCATTCAGTGCACTGGACCAAAGAGTAGTTACCAGTAAGAAGAGACAGGTGCCTTACCGTGAGGTGGGAGAATGTGTGTTTAGAATGTGCAGTACTGGTTCTATAATGTTTGTGCATTTATTTATTATAGTATGTTTAACTTTTTCCTGACCAATTATCTTATTTATTTTATTGAAATATATTTGATTCAGCCTATACTATAGATCATCTATACTGTATTCCATATTCCGCAGAGTGGGATATTTGCAGATTGCATTTGGAAACCCCCTCTAGAAATCCTGCGTTTGCCACTGAGCTGGAATCCACCATTACAGAAGTCTCTGTACTTTGACATAATTGCCAAGAAAGGTTGTCCTCATGGAATTTCCAGTTCATTTTGATGAACATCATCTTTTCCACATTTTCTGGAAGTAGCCTCCTACACCGATCACTGACAAGGTTACCGGCTGTGCAGAAAACTCTGAGTACACACTGGAAGGTGGGCAGCTCAAGTGATGCAAAGCCATTTGTACAAGAGCCTCCAAATTGCCTTTTTTCCCCTTCCAGTACTCGAAGGAACTCTGTGACATGCCTATTTTTATGGTTTCATGAAAATAATCCTCCACCTTAATTTGGATGATGACCATATCAAATGGAGTTACTGTAGAGGTGTCAAAAATGATGGGCAATTCATTTAGACCCGACCAAATGTCAAAATGTTGTGTTGACTTTTTTTACCCTGGCTGCTGGCGAAGAAACTGAAGGATATAAGACACAGGAATGATCTTGAATACGCTAAACCGTGAATTGCAGCCTAGGAGAAACAATGGCACTTCACAATTACACCATAACAATAAATCAACTACAAAAAATGCATCTCACAATGGCGCATATCACTGAATAGAGTACTTTCCTCATGAGATTTTTGATAGAAAATGAGTTCCACTTTCTTGTATCAGAGAATGGCGAGGTTCTCAATCATACACCATGAGGATATCCACTTGGAACTTCCAGATTGTGTCACAATCTCAAAGATAAAAGCAAAAAGAATCTAGTGCAATATTGTCTGATATACAAGACAAAATGAATTTTTATTACATTAGACTCACAATAACATAGAATTAAAACAGCATATCACCACATATAGTGGTAGGGGATCACATAAGCTCAAAGTTCCACTTCGTTACCCGTCCCAGATGGAATAAGGGATTGGAGAATGACGGCCCGGGTTCCTTACACCTCCTCAGGTAAGTATTGGACAGAAAAGAGCTCTCCCTTTGGATGTTCTCACCAGCAGCCTAAAGCTTTTCGGACACCAGGTCCTTCATCAGAAGCATGGTGAGTAGTGCTAAACCTCCTATATTTATACCCCTTCTAATTGGATTTCATTTTCCCGCCACAGCCTCATAACATGACATCAGCGGAAATGACATCATAAAAAGTCCGTCACAATTAAGCGTCCATAACACCAATAGGAACTTCCTGTTCCTGAAAACATTTAAGCGTCCGACAAACACAACAGGAAACCATCCAGAACGACACTCCTCACGGACGTGACGTCGCGTATATCTCTCGTTCTCAAGCGGAAGTGACGTCACCCCGGAACTTCTCTTTGCGTCTCAGCGGGATTCTGATTGTGTTCCAAAGCGGTGTTGAACCCGGAACTAGCCTCATACATTACAGAAAGTCCTTCAAAGCGCCGTGCATCAATAAATAAACAGAAATATCCACAAAAGTCCATGAAATGTCCATGAAAAGTCCATACATATGTAAGAGAAGGAAAGAGGGAATGTATTAAAAAATTGTAAACATCATAAAAGTTATAAAAACCATTTCATTTCAAATTCTCCATTTAACCCACTAGGAACCAATGTTTTTAGTTTAAAAATCCATTTCATTTCTGCTTTAGCCAATCTTGATTCCAGATCCCTATGTCTGCAGTTTGTTAAAATAGTCTGTATACCAAAAAAGGACTTATTCCATCTGAGACGGGTAACGAAGTGGAACTTTGAGCTTATGTGATCCCCTACCACTATATGTGGTGATATGCTGTTTTAATTCTATGTTATTGTGAGTCTAATGTAATAAAAATTCATTTTATCTTGTATATCAGACAATATTGCACTAGATTCTTTTTGCTTTTATCTTTGAGATTGTGACACAATCTGGAAGTTCCAAGTGGATATCCTCATGGTGTATGATTGAGAACCTCGCCATTCTCTGATACAAGAAAGTGGAACTCATTTTCTATCAAAAATCTCATGAGGAAGAAACTGAAGGAGACATTGTAGTGCCATGTGTCACTTGAGCTGCCAAATTGCTCACCAGGAGCTCTTTGCATCTCTTAAGATCTGGGTCAGTTGGAAAATAAGAAACAGCATATGACTTAAACCTAGGATCAAGTATGGTTGCCAAAATGTAGTAATCCAATTTCAAGATATTGGCAAACCTTGGATCATGGCGAAGCGAAAGTCTGGCATAGTTTGCGATTTGCTTTGTTTTATCTCCTCCTTCAATTTCTCTAGCTGATTTTCCAAAAGCCTAATTAGTGGAATCACCTGGCTCAAGCTGGCAGTGTCAGCACTCACTTCCCAGGTGGCTACTTCAAAGGGTTTGAGCACGTTGCACAAGACAAAATGTACTCTCCACTGTGCTAGGCTAAGGTACATCCTCCTTCTCTCCCAAAGTCATTGCTTGTTGCATAACTATAGATGGCTTTTTGCTGTTCTTCCATCCGCTGAAGCATACTGTTTAAAGGGTGGAGTTCCACCTCATTACCACCTCTTGCTTCAGTTGATGATTGGGCAAATTAAACTGTTCTTGCAGGTGTTGCAATTTCCTGCATGTTTTTGCTGAATGACGAAAATGTCCCAAAATTTTTTGAACAACAGACAGCATCTCCTGCACGCCCCTTTAATTTTTTTACCCAGCTGTAATGCTTTTATGATATTTGTGGCATTATCAGAAACACAAATCCTGAGGAGAGTTCAAGTGGGTTAAGGCATGTTGCTATGACATCCCTCAGCTTTTCTAAGAGGTTGTCAGTGGTATGCCTGTTGGTGAAGCCGGTGATACATTGAGTAGCCTGCCTCTGAATGAGCTTACTTTTAATAAGACAATGCTTCTGCTGCTGATGATGAAGGTGATTCATCCACCCAGTGGGCTGTCGCAGTCATATAATCTTTAGTTTGCCCACTACCACGTGTACACATATCTGTGGTTAAGTGGACAGTGGGTACAAATGGCATTTTGTAGATTTTTTTTTAAAAAAGGTCAGACTGACACATAGCACTTGAGAACACACTTAGGGGGTCATTCAGACATGATCGCTGCTCTGCGTTTTCGCACAGCAGCAATCGGGTCTGAACTGCGCATGCGCCGGCGCATGGCAGGCAGCCGACGGCTGTCTTAGGCTAGCGATCACCTCTGCCCGATATACAGGCAGAGACAGTCGCTGGGTGGGAGGGGGCATGGCAGCAGGCATTTGGCCAACATTTAGGGGATGTGGTCCGTCGTTGGGATGGTAGTTGCTGTGGGGCTGGTGTATCAGTACAATGGTACTCTGTCTCTCATCTGTTGTATCTGACAAGGGGTGCGTGAAAGACACACCCACAAGTTGCAGGTATGATATACCTACTTGAAATCCGAGACCACTTGCCCTGAACCACTGAGACAGATGTACAGTAGCTGGACACAGCTACAGAGACTCTCTCAGAAGCATGGGCCTCCAAACGCCGGGGATGCTTGCAGGCTTTTCCCCTGGATGACTAAGTATCATACTCTCTATATCTCATAGATAAATGACATGGAATAGCTAAATATATGTTTGTGGTAGTTGGGAAACGTTTGACATAGAATAGTTAATTTGTAAATACATATGACTTAAAGGTTAATGGTGCTTTTTATGTGATCTGTAATGGTAATTGGAACATTAGACAATCTGTAGCATAGCAATCCTGGTATGGTGATTTATAACAGATTGTAGTGGTTTTATATAGTGTATCTTGCTGAAATATAGAAGTCGACACATACATCCTTTTGTTACTGTGGTCATGTGCTTGTAGCAATAGCATGCTGGTATTTGTGGTTACTTGGTGATCTGGTCTTGCGATGGCTCAGCATGGACAGCATGCAATGTTGGTCTTGGAAGGTTGGAATAAGTTAGCATAAAGGAGGATATGTTTGTCTCAAAGGTACTGACCGGAGTTGGTATATAATTACTGACTACATTATATAGTATAGCCAGCATACAATATGCTCTGGTTATTGAGATACTGTGTTTGCTTGGAATTGTAAAATCAGCAGATATGCATTATGTTGTAGCTTATACATTCTGGAATATAGTGGAGTCTTTCAGAGATATGTAGTTTATAAAATGGCTTCTGCTATGTGACTTTATGGCCTAGCATAGAATGCCATGTGTTTGTACCTGAAACCTAGAATGGCCACTGGCATCCACTTTTGAACCAAGTGTTACAGACTTTGGAATCATGGGAGTTTTCCCAAAATGGAGTTTAACTTCTGTCCCAAGCGGTCTGTGGACCATGCAGTCACATGCTGCCCCTCCCCCGCATACACTCACACACACACATACAGTACATAAACCAAAACCAATCCCTTTAGATGTTTTTTCAGATAGATATTTTTCCAATATCTATCAATAAATCTAGGGTTTCATTTTATGGAATCTGTGATTTGCCGAGTGTATGGATAGATATCTCCCTAGTAATAAATAAATATATACACACACATACATACATCTCTCACACTTCTTTCATACTATTTCTTTCTTATATAGCTTGAACCTGTGAAACTATTATATGGTGACTTGCATTGTATTTGACCAATACTGTTTAATGATAGAAGTGAATTCTATGAGTAGCAATTGTTTGTTGAAATACATCCTTACGATTTACATTCTATATGACTGGCGTGCATTCTTACATTAATAGAGTATTCCTAATGATTTAAAGATATATATGTCTAGATGCAACCTCTGCGGGTTTGTTATTAAAAGGTACACAATTAGTGATGAATTATTATAAATCACTAAAGGGTTAGAATTATACATTTGCTTCAAAGATATGAAATATAGTAATATAATACAAACAATAGGGCAGATAGAGAAAAGGAGGAGGGGATAGAAGAGAAAATTATACCCCTCATCAGTGTCCTATCCGTATCAGTCCATGGGTGCTCTGTCTGTAGTCTGCTGTATCTGACAAGGGGTGCTCTGTCTCAGTGGCGTCACAAGGCGGGTGCGGGGGGTGCGGCCCGCACCCGGGTATGACACCTGGAGGGGGTGACACCAAATGTCAGCTCCTCCGCAGTGACAGGAGCCAGGTGCTGCAGTGTGAAATTCCGCTACAGCACCCGGCTCCTGTCACAGAAGAGGAGCCGACAGCACACTGAGACCGTCTCTGGGGGAAGCCCAGCATCTCCGGAGATGCTGGGCACGCCCCCAGAGTGACGATGCCAGTATCCCCGCGAAGCCACGCCCCCTAGCTGTAAGGCCACGCCCCCTTTTTGCCGCGATCGCGGCAGTACATCAGGGGCGCGCACCGGGTGTCACCACACCTGGTGACGCCTCTGCTCTGTCTACCTAGTGGTGATCTGTCCATTTGGGAGGAATTCAAGTTGCCGGCTGCCGTATCCCGGCGGTCAGGATACCGACGCTGGAATCCCAACAACCGGTGAAATACTGGCGGTGGCAATCCTGACCACCGACCTGAATCCCTACTTGGGTGGAGGTCCATGCCATCACCCGAGGGGGAATATAACCCTGTGGCGACTAAAAGGTTGTCACCAGCCCAAAGTGTGGCAAGCGCAGCAAGCCCGCGAGGGGACACACTGTGCTCACCACCGGTATTCCTGCGTCGGTCTCCTGACCGCCAGGATCCACAGCTGGGATATCATACTGAATCCGTCCAAACATCCAGGGGCTCTGTCCCAGTGTTAATTAAAAACCTAGTATACTGTGTACATCCAGGGGATGATGTGTCCAATCAGTATCAGTCCAGGAGTGATCTGACTGTCATCTGCTGTATCTGACAAGGTGTACTCTGTCTACCTAGTGGTGATCTGTCCATCCATCCAGGGGCTCTGCCCCATTGTAAAATTAAAATAATAAAAGCTAAAAAGCCTAAAGTACAAGTATTATATATATATATATATATATATATATATAGGTCCACGTTTATCTTGGCCTTTAATAGGATTAACTGAGACTGTGCAGTCGGATTTAATCCCCTGCTGTAATGAGTTAATCCCCTGCTGTATTGTTCTCTGTATTGTATTGCAGCTGAGAACAATAGATGAAGGGTTTATGTAAATATACCATGTTGTGCCTGGGCGCAGCAAAAAGGCCAAGCTAACCGTGGATATATGTGTGTGTGTGTGTGTGTGTGTGTGTGTGTGTGTATGTGTATATATATACCCCTTGATGAAGTCCAGACAGGACGAAACGCGTTGGGTGCTGCTTTGATCTAAACCTCAACTACTAAATTAAGCTATCTTACTCCTTTTTTTTAATTTTTTTGACTCTTTTAATCCTATTTGTTTTTACGTCCCATGTACCATTTTTTATGTCAATTGTAATTTTTTAAGCATTTTTATTTACCCCCCTGTGCATATTATATTATTTTTACTGTATAAAATTCCACTTTTTTACTCTATTTTGTTTTAGTGCACCACAGTTTAAATAAATTTTAATTTTTTTTGCAACTGCCTATCCTCTGCATCTGATTGACACCAGCGGTCGCCTTTACTACCTCATGCTTTGTTCACACACATATATATATATATATATATATGTTTCTGCTGTACCCCAGTGTACTATACAATTTTTTATTTATTTTCATTTTCATATGTACTGTGACATTGCCAGTCAGTCCACAGTATATTATTATTATTTAGTATTCAAACACATATTCTGCAATACTGTTGGTGAAGGTGGTGCCATAGTAATATTTTTTCATACTAATACACGTATTGTGCAACACTGTGAAGGTGATACCACAATTATATATATTCATACTAATACACGTATTGTGCAACACTGAGAAGGTAATACCACAGTAATATATTTTCATACTCTGACACTGTTGGTTAAATTAAACCACAGTGTTTGATTACTATTTCTGACTCATACACATATTGTGCGACAATGTTGGTGAAGGTGGCACCACAGTAATATATTTTCATACTCATACACGTATTATGCAACACTGTGGTTGAAATTAAACTGCAATGTTTGATTACTATTTTTGATTTACACAAATAATGTGCGACACTAGGTGAAAGTAAACCCTAGTGTTATATTTTTATCTCTGACGCATACACATATTGTGACACTGTAGGTGGTACATTTTACTGTTCAAATTGTGGTGTTTGCTGTACCCCACTTGGTTCATGTTTGTTGATAGATATGGAGGATGAACAATTAAGAGGAGAGCAGGAAGCACATACTAGTACTGCAGGTGCTGCCACAAGTCATGATGCTACAAGTCCGTCAACGTGATCTACTAAGGCTGATGCCCAAGGGCATAGACGGCTTAAATCAGGACATGTAAAATCAAAGTAAAAGTAAAAGTCGGAATAGTAAAAGTCAGATTAGTGCAATAACCAATAAAAATAGCTGTCTATGCAATAAAGACATTCACCAATGATTCATTTAAAATATTAAAATCAAACAAATTAAAATAAAATTAAATAAGTCAATTTTTCCTTCCACTACGTACAGGTGAAACCCAGAAAATTAGAAAATCGTGCAAAAGTTCATTTATTTCAGTAATTCAACTTAAAAGGTGAACCTAATATATTATATAGACTCATTACATGCAAAGTAAGATATTTCAAGCCTTTATTTGTTACAATTTTGATGACTGGTTTACAGCTTACGAAAACCCCAAATA